>NC_052618.1:20534409-20796254 GCF_016545825.1 Eucalyptus grandis | reverse complement strand
GCCAATCGTCGGCCTCGGCCATGGCCGACCGCCAAAAGAAGAAATAAAGAAATAAAGAAAAAATAAAGAAAAAATTAAAAATAAAATTAAAAATTAAAAATTAAAAGAAACAAAAAAAGAACACAAATTTACCAAACATGTTTCTATTCTTTTTTATTCTCGGAATAAGTTTACTAAACACATTTTTCCTGGTCAAAATTATTTCTGAATGTAAATAGTTTTTTCTATTTCGTTCCCGGAACACTTTTGAATAGAAAACACAAACAAACGCACCCAATATCTATGGAAGACGCTAACTCTCCAATAAAATCTGATAAAATGTTTCCCGAGTTTTGGGAAGCCTTTCCACAGTAAAATGGAAATTTAATTTAATCTAATTTATACGAGCAAAAACATTAGTTCCATGTTCTCTAGGTCGTGACTCCTTTGTCATTGCCATCTTCAATTGAATAGTTCATTTTTTCTTCATTATTAACACTATTTTCCTCAATCTGTTGCTTTTTTTATATGAACTCCATCCATCTGATTGAGATCAGAAAACAAAAATTAAGCACCGTATGTCTAAATTATACACATTGTAGATACCAACTAAAACTTGACGTCAAGAAATAGCTTTTATTAAGAAGCGGAGGTTAATGAACCTTTTTTTCTCTTCTGCAAACATGTGTTAATCGACTACAAAATACTAAAACAATTGGGAACTAAATTTTCTCTTAATGTTTAAGGAGCAATATCTACTAAATCTTCTCTTTAAAAAAAAAAAAATTTGACCCGAGAACAATATCCACTAAAAAGTTACTTATTGGTTTATATATATATCATCACTTAGATTTACTTCTTTAAATAAAATAGGAAACTAGATCTCTCATGCCACGGCTTTTTGTATAAAGACTTTATGGATATTTCTGAGGAAATCCCACCAAGTATAGTTTCCCTTATATGATATGTGTGTGTATATATATCCATACAAATTATATACCGCTGAAGAAACTGAGAAGCTAATTCCATGGAAGCTTTACGACATCAACAGGAACGTCGCGGTCTCCAATCTGACCCAGACGTAGAAGGAGCGTTCAAAGCAATACGTTGTTGCTTAGCACTCTTCATTTTGGCAGGCGTCATCTCTCTAGTTTTCGGCATTCTTGTTTTCGTCCACTGCTATTGACATAAACAATTTTTAGTAATATTTTATCTTTTTTTTTTAAAAATATTTATTTTTATTTATTTGTTATTTTCTTTCTTTTTTTTCTCTCTTTTTTTATTTTTTACTTTTTTTCATCCATCTTCCTCTAGCTAATTGCCACCAACGAAGGAGGCCGAGCCCGCTATCGCCAGGTGAGGGGCCCCGCCAAATCTGGTGAGACCGCCAAATCTAGTGAGGCTCAACCTCGCTAGTGCTGGAGGCACGCCGCCATTGACGTAAACAATATTTTAACATTCGTGACATCCAGCCTTTAGAATGTCGCAGTCCACCTATAATCGAATCTAAGTACTCTAACAAGGGGCCAATGCCAACGACACCACTGGATCACCTCACCTACTTTCGAATGAAATTTTCAGGCCAGGATCATTGAAGCAGAGGACCCACTAAATTTGCCAATTATGATGCCAGAGAAAAAGTGTGCTTCCCATCCCCAGCAACATGCTTAGCGAAAGGCCTACCGGCATGCCGAAGCCTCAAGATTTTCCTCCAAGTTTTACAAGCTGAAGGACTTATCCTTTGGCTCGTAAAACTCGAGCCAGACGACACAAAGAGAACCAGCTCGTGCTGAAGATCATCCAGATAGAAAGTATCTCTAAACTCACCTTAGCCCTAATACTAAATGCATAAGAAGAATTATTTGATTACAAAATTAGCTTGATCTTCCGCTTCACCACAGGTGTCTAGCCATCTCCAGAATTTCCATCTATTGTAGCTTAATTTGGGTCTATCTACAAGGAAATCCTTAAAGTACCCGAATAAGAAAATTCTCACAATACTTTCAAGTCTAAAGAATTGACAAGACAAAATTTACAGCTATCAGCTGCGAAAAACAGCGAACTTGGGCATAACTCTTTCTTATAGCGGCGGTATATGTTACAAGTATTCGTATCTAAATCTAAAACATTAAAGTTTCCGAACAGGAACAAAAGAGAAAAAAAGAAGCAAAAATTGCCATGAAACCTAGTTGCACTTGTGTGTCGTGCCACTCAAGAGCGAATCCACTTGGCTTTGGTTTTGGCTCGAAAACCCTGCCTTCAAACCATGGCAGTCGAAACTATCCCATGCCCACTAGTCACGCCAGCCTTCATCATTATTAAGCAGCCTCAGTTCCAACTCCATCACTCCGCCGTCTTCGCTGTCCTTCGCTATGGCCCGAGCCACCAGGTCCCTGACGTCCGTGAGAAGGCGACCACGCCCACAGTTGCCTTCCCTCTCGGAGGGAGGCTGAACCCCTGGAGAAACGTCCCCGCCATGAACTCACCGTGGTAGAAAGGCATGACCAGGGTGTGGCCCCAGCTGAGCCGGTGCGGCCAACACATGAGGTTTTTCACCGAGAGGCCAACGTTCCAATTCCCGCTGATGACGGATGACGGTGGCAGGGACGGCGTGGACGAAAGAGAGACAGAGAAAGATAGGCCACGCATACCGTCTGCAACGGATTACTCAAGGCCCCGCCAAATCACGAGCACTATAACCACGCCGGTCGGCACAAAAATTACGCAACCAGTAACACGAACTGCTGTTCTTGTTCCTGCTTCTCGGTTGATTCGGGATCGTGGCGTTGCTGTCGCTGAACTTCCATGGTCTTCGCTTCTCAGTTCCTTCGGTGATACCTAACTTACTTCCTCGAGTTTGACGTGAACATGCATATACATAGATATATAGAGAGAGAGAGATCACGTTGATGAACTCCAACTCGGATTAGAAAACATTATCTTATCTAATTCTGATTCGAAAGAATTCCTCTACGTTATTTTTCCTTTCATCGAGTCGGTCTAGGGGATTTCATGGGACAATTAGCTAATCTAATTCCGAAACTCATCGTAATATCTTACTTGAATACTTAAACTATAAAGGAAAAATTACATTTAAATCATAAAAATTCTCACGATTGTCCACTTCACTCCTCGCTCCGTCCACTTAATATTGGATTTGTTCACCTAAAACTGATGGAATAAATGGAAGGATTCAAAAAAATTACAAAAAAAATAAAAAAATCATAGATTTATTATATGAATATCAATTCAGTCCTGAGCATTTTAATGTGGTCAATTTAGTCATAAATTCTTTTTAAAATTTGCTAATATTTTGATTGGAAATTGTTAATGTGGACACCGGCACAATTATAATGTTTAAATATTTTTTCTATTTTTATTTGCTAGCATTGGACAAGGGTGTGGTGGCCTTTGCTAGATCTAGGCAAGGTGAAGGTGTCTTGGCCCTTGCCAATGGTCTGCGAATTTTGAGGCCGTGGACTGACGGAGGGCAGGCAAGAAAAGAAAAGGAAAGGAAAAAAGGAAAAGGGAAATTAAAAAAATATATATATGTAAATTGTCTCTTCTGCAAGCATGTGTTAATCGACTACGAAATCCTAAAATAATCGGAACTAAATATTCTCTTATTGTTTAAGGAGCAATATGTACTAAATCTTCTTTTTTTTTAGATAAAAAAATTTGACCCCAGAACAATATCCACTAAAAAGTAACTTATTGGTTTGCATATATAATCACTTAGATTTACTTCTTTAAATAAAATAGGAAACTAGATCTCTCATGCCACGGCTTTTTGCATAAAGATTTTATGGATATTTCTAAGGAAATTCCACCAAGTATAGTTTCCCTTATATGATATGTGTGTGTGTGTGTGTGTGTGTATATAGATATGCATGTATTTATTCATGTAAGCAGTAACTATATACCGCTGAAGAAACTGAGAAGCTAATACCATGGAAGCTCTGCGACGTCAACAGCAACGTCGCGGTCTCCAATCCGATCCAGACGCAGAAGGAGCGTTCAAAGCAATATGTAGTTGCTCAATAGTCTTCATTTTGGCCGGCGTGGTCACTCTCGTTTTCGGCATTCTTGTTTGTCCGCCGGTCCCCGGAAGCTTCTTGGTACACTGGCCTCTCTTTCTCTCTCTCTTTCCACCACGCCGACGGCGCCGCCAGTGGTTAGCGGGAACTGGAGCATCGCCCTCTCGGTGAAGAACCGTAAGCGGCATCACTTGGGCTGGGACCACGCCCAGATCATGCTTTTCTACGGCGAGGAGTTCGTGGTGGGGACGTCTCTGCCGAGATTCAGCGTAGCTCCGAGAGGGGAGGGGACCCTGGAGACGAGCGTGGCCGCGTCCTCCCGCAACGTCGGGGAGTGGGCGGTGCAGGCCATGGTGAAGGACTGGGAAGACGGCGGAGTTATGGAGTTGGCGGTGACGCTGCTTCGCCATGACGACGGACCGGGATGGGACAGGTTCGACTGCCATGGCTTGAAGATAGGATTTTCGAGCCAAAACCATAGCCAAGTGGGTTTGCTCTTGAGTGGCTCGCCACACACGTGCAACTAGGTTTCATGGCCTCTGGCCAGATTTTTAAATCTTTTTATTTTTTTCTCTTTTTATTTTTTTCCCTGTTCGGAAATTTTAATGTTTTGAATTATCGTCCATACATAATTCATTGATGTAAGAAAGCATTTATGCTGATCTTGCGTTTGCATAATTTGTTACACGTTGCGTCTCGAAAGTTCTCTCTCTTCTACCTCCGCCTCCGCTCTTGCCCTTATTGGCAGCCAGAATGTGAAACATTTGCGCAATTACCTCTTTCCCTGTTCAGATTTGGTCGTAGATTTGCACAATTACCTCTTTCCCTGTTCAGATTTGGTCATAGATTTTTGCTATAGGACCGATGAAAATTAGGGGTGAGCATAGTTCAAGTTGAATCGGTCCAGCGTCTAATCCTTGAACCAACTTGCACAGCGCAAGGTTGAGCCTCGGACTAAGGACTAATCTAATCTCGCGTCTAATCCTTGGACCAACTTTTACAGCGCAAGGTTGAGTCTCCGACTAAGGACTAATCCAGTCCCCTCCAAGGTCCACCTTGGATTGATACTCACCCTTAGTAAAAACCCCACATTTCAAGAGGAATTTCATGCCCGTATTCATCAAAGGACTTAGGGAGTTGAATCTTGTTCGTCAACAGTAGAAAGTAATCGCTTCCCACCTTGAATATCAACGGAGTACTTTAGGCCATGAGGGATGAGTATGATAATTAGTTGCTGTAAATTCTAAGAGTTCAGTAGAGATTAGAAAATGCAGGTCGAGAATCGATTTTAGTGGATAGAGAGCTTTCCGATGCGTAGCAAGCCAAAGTAGTTTCTTCATTGCGGAATGGCATCGAGTGTGCTATATGGTTCCTAAACTATTGTATGGTGAGGTATGATTCCAATCTCCATCGATGAGTATCAATTGGTATCGAAAAACTCTGTTGGCTCTATAACATGATGATCGCGGGCCTAAATTCCGCGTCCGGTAGGGTACATGAGAAGACGAGCAACGAGGCTTAGTTACAGGGGCTAGACAACATATTTAAGCATAGTATATAGGACAATAGCAGATGAAATAAATGTATGAAATGATGCTGCTGCTCTTATGCTCTCCAATCGGCTCCCGGCCGCAATGCCGGCACACGCATACGATAGACGGGTCAATCGCAGCACATTTGCCAGAGCCAGCAACAACACAGACCCGCAAGGCTGCCCGATGATGGAAAACAAAGAAAAGGAATAGTGTCAAATTTCGAATTAGGATAGAATTTCATTGCTTTTAGTTCCTCTAATCTGCACCATTTGGACTAGAAAGAGAGATCGGACAAAAGTAAAATCGGAATGCTCGGGAACGTACCATCCACCAAGACAGCCGCTGGCTCCTCCCTGCGGAGGAGGAGGAGGAGGTGGAGGCGGAGGCGCGTACTGAGGAGGAGGAGGAGGTGGAGGTGGAGGCGCGTACTGAGGAGGCGCCATCACCGGCGGCCCTTGATAAGGGGCTGCAGTCACTGGCAGGACAGAGGTTAGCAAATCTGGGTTCCTATAAACAGCTTACAAAACACAAGCAATGTCGGAAAAACGCATTCCGGACTAGCATTCGATTGGCCAACATCATCGAAACCCATTTCCAGTAGAAACAATGATTAGGCCGGAAGAAGCAACGGGAAATATGACTATTTCTGAGTAGAAATTGTTCCCAGGGACAAAGGAGAACATTACCTTGGCCAGGAGGAGGGTATGGATATGCATACTTGGGATCACTCATGCTGCTGATGATGGGCTGACAAACTGCAGAGATCAATAAAAAACCTCTGAAATCAAACTAGAACAGAGTGGCTGATAAATCAATGGTGGATCTTGATGTGGGGTGGGGAGGTCTTCTCTTTATACCCTTGAGAGAAAGAAAAAAGGAAAGTAGTAAAGAGACTTACCAAAGACAGACAAACCCCAAATCCTTAGACTTGGTCGAATTTGGGGCAAGTGCTTTATCTCTTACCGCGTTTTAACTTGCCCCCAAGAAACAAGCATGCAATTAGCAATCATTTCTTGAGGAGATCATGCCTGTAGAAAGGAACAATTTTGGTATGAAATCTTTCAGTTTTGGAAATAATGGATTTCGTTCGGGACGATGCTGTCGGGCCGCGTTCGGTCGTCCGATATGGAAAGCCACGTCCTTCGTCATTAAGGAGACGTGTTAAAGGGCAATCATTGAAAGAGACTCTTCCATCGAAAAAAGAATCTTTTTCGAGCAATTTAATGTTTTTGAATTTCGTATGATGGGTATCTCATCTATCTAATAATTTTTTTTTTGGATGATATTCAATTTAATTCTCCATAATTTTTCGAGAGGAGTACGATAGAAAACATAAAAAGGAGAAATCAAGCTATTATAGCTTATCTCCTATTATTTGCCCTGTTGTAATGATATTGAAATTTTTCATCCAGGATGTGACAAGCCAACAATGATGTGGCGGAATGACTATCGATAAAACCTCTTGGGAGTTATCAACCTATTATCCCCAGCATACTCTCGGATCACTACGGCCAACTTTAGTCTCTATTTAATTGGTCGGTCTCACAGTCAGGCAAGCTTATAACATTACTTTCACTAGTAGAATCTTAGCTTGAATCTATTTTCGCATCCCCGAATCTCTCATTTGGTCAACTGAATCACAGCACGAACCCTTTCTGCCTTCTCTTCCCATCCACTGAGATATAGTCTACCTTTCTCCATAAGAGCAAAAGAAAAATGGACTCTCTTCCAAAACGGACTCAGCACTTATACCTTCCGACCTTCTCTCTTTGTCTAACTTCCTATCTCTCACATTCGCAACATCTGGCCTTTAGAATCTCATAGTCGACCTATAATCGAATCTAAAACTCTAACAAGGGGCCATTGCCGATGACACCACTAGATCACCTCACGTACTTTGAATGAAATTTGCAGGCCAAGATCCTGAACTAATGCATTATTAAACCTCTGAAGCAGAGGGCCACTGGGATGCCAATTATCAAGCCAGAGAAAAGTGTATTTCCCATCCCCAACAACATGCTTAACGAAAGGTTTAACGGCATGCCGAAGCCTCAAGATTTTCCTCCAAGTTCTACAAGCTAGAGGACTTATCCTTTGGCTTGTAAAACTCGAGCCAGACAACACAGAGAACCAGGCTGTGCAGAAAATCATCCAGATAGAAAGTATCTCTAAATTCACCTTAGCCCTAGTACTAAATGCATAAGAAAGACTATGTAATCACAAAATTAGCTTGATCTTCCGCTTCATCACAGGTGTCTAGCCATATACTGAAAACTTCAAAATACCCTAATAAGAAAAATCTCACGATACTTTCAAATATGGATGGTTACAAATTAAGTCTAAAGAATCGGAGAGACAAAACTTACAACTATTGGCTGCAAAAACTGCGAACTTGGGCATAAAGTCTTTCTTATACCGGCTGTATATGTTCCAAGCATTCGTATCTAAATTTAAAACATTATAGTTTCCGAACAGGAAAGAAAAGGAAAGAACATAAAGAAGCAAAGTGGCCATGAACCTAGGTGCACTTGTGTGTCGAGCCACTCAAGAGCGAGCCCACTTGGCTTTGGTTTTGGCTCGAAAACCCCACCTTCAAGCCATGGCAGTCAAAACTATCCCATCCCGACCGGTTTTGCGATCTGTCGTCGTCGTGATTAAGCAGCCTCAGTTCCAACTCCATCACTCCACCATCTTCGCTGTCCACTGCCATGGCCCGCGCCGCCCATTCCCTGACATCGCGGGAGAATGCGGCCGTGCCCGTCTCCAGAGTCGCATTGCCTCTCGGCGCCACCCCGAATCTCTGGAGAAACATCCCCGCCACGAACTCGCCGTGGTAGAAAGCACGAGCTGGGCATGGTCCCAGCCAAACTGGTGCCGCCACAGGTGGTTTTCCACCGAGAGGGCGACGCTTCAATTCCGCTAATGATGGACGACGGCAGCGACGGCGTGGAGGGAAGAGAGAGAGAAAGAGAGGCCACGCGTACTGTCGGCGACGGATCTCTCGAGGGCCCAGGGTTGACAAAGAAAGCCTTAGCAAGCAAAAAACCAAGGCGGTGATCGCCAAGAGGTTCGCGAGTATTAGGGCGATCCTAAAGAGGATTTGGCCAGCAGCAGGACGATCTGCTGCTCTTTTGCTGCTACTCGGTTGATTCGGGATCGTAGGGGTGCTGTCGCTGAACTTCCATGGTCTTCGCTTCTCGGTTCCTTCGGTGATACCAAAGTTACTTCCTCAAGTTTGAAGTAAACATGCATATATAGAAAAGGAGAGAGAAGATCACGTTGATGAACCCAACCCAGATTAGAAAACATTATCTAATCTGATTCTGATTCGAAAGACTTCCTCTACGTTATCTTTTCTTTCATCGAGTCGATCCATGGGATTTCATGGCACGATTATCGCGGGGTAGTTGAAACTTATCGTAATAGCTTACTCGAATCCTTAAACTAAAAAAGAAAAAAAAATTGCATTTTAATCAAAAAATTGTCACGATTGTCTACTTTAGTCCTTGCTCTGACGTAATATTGGTTTTTGTTCTCTTAAACTAGAGTAAATGGAAGGATTCAGAAAAATTACAAAAAAAAAAAAAAACATAAATTTATTGTAGAATGTCGGTTCAATCTTGAGCATTTTTATTTTTTCAGTTTAATCAGAAATTTTTTGACAATTTGCTAGTATACTTTTTCTAACCAATTTTGATCGGAAATTGTTATTGTGAACACCGACTATAGTCGGCCTTATCATGGACAATCATTATAATATATAAATAATTTTTCTAAAGTTTTTTCCTTTTCTTATTCTTTTGTTTTTTACTAGGGATCATCGACCCTACCTAGTATTGGGCGAGGCCATGGCGGCCCTCTAGATCTAGGCAAGATGAGGGTGTCTTGGTCCTTGCCAATGGTTGGCTAATGTTGAGGCAGTAAACCTTGGAGGGTAGTAAATAGAAGAAAAGAAAAAAAGAAATTCATTTTAAAAATATTGTATAAATTGTCAACGTCAACAATCTTTTGCTAAAATTTGTCGAAATGACTATAGCATCAAATTGTCAAAATATTTAGGAATCAACTGGCCAAATTAAAGTGTATAATTAAATCAACATTTGTATTATTAGTTTATGATTTATTTGGGAATTGTCCCGAAGGATTCAAAAGCATCAAAAGTCATAGTTTTCAAAATTGAAAAGCGAAATAAAAATTTTAAGACTTAAAAATATATTATCACATAAGTTTTGAAAGTTGTCTTGTTTGTCCTGAATTTCATAAATTGACTCAGTCAATAATGAATGCCTGTATACTACCCGAACTTTTCTTCGACGCACCATAGGGCAATAAGATGGCCTATTTAGTATCTGGACCTATCTCCGAACGCACCATAGGGTGATGATAATACTCCTATAGTTTGAGAGATTTTCAAACTATTTTAATTAATTAAAATTAGAACTTTTAAAACCATGCAATTATACGCGTGAATGAATTATTTTATAAAAAAATATTAATATTAGATGGAAAATGTTAACGAAAGTTCTTAGGGCACTTTCTAACGCTCGTAATTATATCTTGATAATAATAACAAAATCCCATTGGTAGTATGTAACTTTCTTAAAGCGCGTTTTTTTTTTCTTTTTAAAAGTGTCTTAAATATTGTTATTTTTAGTTTTAGTTAATTTAAGGAATCCCCAAAAAGATCCTTATACGATTGATAAAATAATAAAAATGACGGAGAGATAGAGGCCAGGAGGCAAGATCTAAACTTTGGGCACGAGTAAACCACACACGTAGATGATTAATTATATATATTATCACGTAAAATTAGAAAATATGCCATATAATTTTATTTTAACTACTAGAGAACTACGTTTTATGTAGAAACAAAACAAAGAATAGGGAGATGTAGAGGATATAATTACTTATGTAGATTGTTATCTAAACGTTATTATTAATTATTCTCATTGGAAATCTTGAAATTTTAAAAACAGAATTTATCTACCCATTCGACATCTACGAAATGGATACAACAAAGAAGATAATTGTGAACGTGGCAATTTATGAATTTCGGGACAAACAGGGCAACTTTTAAAACTTATGTAGATAATATATTTAAGTCCTAAAATATTTATTCGGGGCTTTTCAATCTGAAAATTGTGATGCATTTGAATCCTTTGAGATAATTTCAGAAAAAAAAAATCATTCTGGATAATTACCAAAAAAAATCTTAAACTTATTATACGGATGCTAATTCAGTTATGAACTTTTTAATTTGGCCAATGGAATCCTAACGTTTTGACAATTTTACACTATAGTCATTTCAGCCTTTAAATGAAAATCATTAACGTGGATGCTAGTCGTCTCACACAAGAGCCTTACGCTTATGCGGACAATTTATGCACTTTTTTTTAATATATAATTTCCCTTTTTCTGTTCTTTTCTTTTATTTTCTTTCTTACCCATCATCGATCCACAGCCTCAACATTCGCGCCCAATGGCGAGGGCCAGACACCCTCGCCTTGCCCAAATCTAGTGAGGGCTACTATACCTCACCTAATGTTAGTGAGGGTCACCGACCCTAGTAAAAAAAAAAAAGCAAAAAAAAAAAGGAAAAATAATCAATTTAAAAAAAAAAAATTATAATAATTTTCCACATCAGCATCAACCATCTTATTAGTATAGTCGGTGTCTACATTAGTCTTTTTTTTTTTTAATCAAAATTGGTCAGAAGAGCTATACTTATAAATTATCAAAAGATTTATGACTAAATTGACAACATTAAAATGCTTAAAATTCAATTGACATTCATGCAATAAGTTTATGACTTTTTCTTTATTGTAATTTTTCTGAATCCGTCCATTTACTGCATCAATTTAAAGTGAACAAGAATCAATGTTACATGGACGGAACGAGGACTAAAGTGGAGAATCGTGACAAATTTTACAAGTTAAATGCAATTTTTTATTTATAGTTTAAGGGTTCGAGTAAGCTATTACGATAAGTTTTAATCATCCCTAGATAACTGTCCCATGAAATCCCATAGACCGACTCGATGACAGGCAAGATAACGTAGAGCAAGTCTTTCGAATCCGAATTAGATTAGCTAATGTTTTCTTATCCGAGTTGGAGTTCATCAACGTGATCTCTCTCTCTCTCTCTCTCTCTCTCTCTCTCTCTCTCTCTCTCTCTCTCTCTCTCTCTCATATATATATATATATGCATGTTCACTTGAAACCTGAGGAGGTAACTTAGACTTCGCCGAAGAAACCGAGAAGCGACGACCATGGAAGTTCAGCGACAGCAACGCTACGATCCCGAATCCAACCGAGGAGCAGGAAGAACAGTAGATCGTGTTATGGCTTGCGTAAATTTAGTGCTGATCGGCGTGGCTATGGCGGTCGTGTTTTTTATTTTGCTTTTTGAAGCCTTGAGTCATCCGTTGCAGAAGGTACGCGTGGCCTCTCTTTCTCTCTCTCTTCCCTCCACGCCATCGCCGCCGCCATCATCCACGATCAGCGGGAACTGGAGCGTCGCCCTCTCGGTGAAAAACCATATGCCGTTGTGGCGCCGGCTCAGCTGGGACCACGCCCAGGTCATGCTTTTCTACCGCGGTGAGTTCGTGGCGGGGACGTTTCTCCAGGGATTTTGCCTCCCTTCGGGAGGGAAGACGACCGTGGAGACGGGCGCGGCCGCGTTCTCCCGTGAGGTCAAGGACCGTGTGGCTCAGGCCATAGCGAAGGACAGCGAAGATGGCGGAGTGATGGAGTTGGAACTGAGGCTGCTTAATAATGATGGAGACTGGCGTGACTGGTCGGACTGGGATAGTTTCGTCTGCCATGGTTTGAAGGTGGGGTTTTCGAGCCAAAACCAAAGCCAAGTGGGTTCGCTCTTGAGTGGCTCGAAACACAAGTGCACCTAGGTTTCATGGCTACCATTGCTTTTTTTTTTTCCTTTTTGTCTCTTTTGTTCCTCTTCGGAAACTTTAATGTTTTAGATTTAGGTAAAGAGTTTATGCCCAAGTTCACTGCTTTTCGTAGCCGATTGCTGTAAATTTTGTCCCGCAGATTCTTTAGACTTGGTTTATAACCATACATATATGAAAGTATTGTGAGATTTTTCTTGTTCGGGTACTTTTAAGGTTTTCCTTATAGATAGACCCAAATTAGCCTACACTAGATGGAAATTCCGGAGACGGCTGGACACCCGTGTCGAAGGGGAAGATCAAGCTAATTGTGTGATTACATAATTCTTCTAATGCATTTAGTATTAGGGCTAAGGTGAGTTTAGAGATATTTCTATCTGGGAAATCTTCTGCACAAGCTGGTTCTCTGTGTTGTCTGGCTCGAGTTTTACAAGCCAAAGGATGAGTCCTTAGAGCTTGTAAAACATAGAGGAAAATCTTGAGGCTTCGGCATGCCGTTAGATCTTTCACTAAGCATGTTGTTGGGGATGGGAAATACGCTTTTTCTCTGGCATGATAATTGGCAATTTCAGTGAGTCCTCTGCTTCAATGGTTTTCTGGTAGATTAGTTCATGATCCTGGCCGGCAAATTTCATTCGAAAGTAGGTGAGGTGATCCATTGGCGCCATTGGCATTGGCCAATTGTTGGAGTATTTAGATTCGATTGTACGTCCACTACAAGATTCTTATGGATAGGAAGTTAGCCAAAGCGAGGAGGTCAGAAGGTGTAAGTGTTGAATCCGCTTCAGAAGAGAGGGCGTCTTTCGTTGCTCTTATGGATAAAGGTAAGCTATATCTCAATGGATGGGAAGAGGGCAATTAGTCCAGTTCTCTTCCACCCAAAAAAAGTTATCGAAGCCATAAGACACCTATTATACGAATTCAAAAGAAGAAGAAGAAGAAGAAATTGCTTTAAAAAAAAAAAAACTCTTTCTGTGATGGAGGAGTCTCTTGCGATGTTTGCCCTTTAAAACTTCTAGCAACAGGGAAAGTAACGAGAGATATATTCTAATAGCTTGATTTTCATGTAATTTCAAGTACACAAGAAGACTCCTCCGGAAAGGTGTACTTTGCCACATGTGCATTATGTTTAAAAGAGGCCTGCGGATTGGCATATTGAGGTTATTGGGCTGGTGCTGCATTTAAAGGAAAATCTTTTCCTTGCTTGCTTTCCGGTATTTCACGGTATGCCTATTTGTACCTTAAAAACAGGCTGTATATTTTACGGTGACAGTGTGAGAGGAGCAGGCGATTTTTAACGTGCGAGGACGTGCCCGCTGGCAGCAAAGTGAAGAATTAGAGTACCTCAACCGTGCACGGCTGAGACAGGCCTATCAACGAGCTGATGGCGCCATGCAATGGCTCCGAGGCTTTGCTGTGGGATGACAGCGAGCTAGGAGGGGCCGGCAGCAGTGGCCGGCAATGGTCGTGCTCTAAGTTTGGTGGTTAGGGTTTAAGTTGTTTTAGGGGTTTGGATTAGTGTGGGAAAATTGGATAGGGGTATTCGGAAAAAGAAATGGCATCTTCGTAAAAGTCAAAACCACAAAAAACCTCAAATAGTATACTTGCGACAAATTTTTCTCAAATTACTTTTTTAATTATCAAATACCTCAATTGGTACAACTATAACAAATTTAACTTTTGTTAATTTTTTAAAAATTTACCATCAAATTATTGAATTGAATGATATGTGGCAATTGACATGTGTAGCAGTTTTGTATTTTATCTTTTATTTGTCACAAATTTACCAATTTATGATTTTTTATGAATTAATTAAATTTAATGAAAATTAATGGATGATAAATTTATCATAAATATATAAGTTTGAAGTATTATGTGAAATTTGTTAATGGTGTATAAATTTGAGGTTTTTCATTATGCCTTACTCGTAAATAATTCCACGACAATATCTGATGTGGGGGTGCAGAGTAATGATTGAAGTTGGAAATTCGGGTATTTAACTTGTGAGTTAAAAGAATAGAATTATGAAAGTGGTAACGAGCGAAAACAAAAGTATGTTTTATATATTACGAATAAAGACAGGATACCGATGGTCATGGTTTAGAAGTAATGTTTGTCCGTTCTATAAATCTTAAAAGAAAAAAAAAACATAACTTTTCGGAGTGGCTTTTATATTTTATTTTCACCTTAACACGGCCATGCACGGCCGTGTGAGTAGATTACAATTAACCCATGCATGTGTGGAGACTAAGGCAAATGAATAGAGAGGATGTTGGGCTGTATCATTAGGATAATGAGCCGCAACTCACCGGCCCAAAACCCCTCCACATTAACCTCTAATTGCCGACATAATTGGTCAACTAGCAAGAAGAAGTTTGACTGGGGCTTGGCTGGATGAAGCCACGTTGCTTCTCTATGGGCGGACAACAAGATGGATGGAGAGGCCAGCTGAAGACACGTACCCCCCAGCTGTCTTCGGTCCTTGCTGCCACCATAGAATTTGCATGCAAATTGCAAATTAATTGAGGACAAACAGGCGGATTGATCGAGAGAGAGTGTGAAGGAGAGAGAGAGAACGAAACCAGTGAAAGTGAGAGAGAGTCCGTGGGAGAGCGACAAGCGAGTGTGAGGAGAAGGACCATTCTCCGTACGTGTGTGTTGCCGCCGTTGACGCCGTTCAAGCCCGCCATCGTTGAGCCGCGCACTCCTCACCGTTTCACCACACGCCGTTGAACCGTAGGACATCAAGACAAGTGGAAGTTCATTAAAAATATGTGATGCAATGCCATAGAAATTTGATATAGTGAGATGGGTTTAGAAAATGTTTGAGTATGAATGGTGTGTGCTGGATTTCGGTGGTGATGGGTTGAGAAATTGAGAAAATGCTTTGATTATCCATGTGTGCTTGTAACCCTCATGAACTACATTGTGAGATATAAGTTTAGATGAGCCTTTGAAAGTAAGTAGACCAAGGTGTAGGTATCGGATTCCATTGAATCTGTGTGGTTCGACATTTTATCTTGAGAAACCTAGTAGTTTTGCCGATTTTTCTATAAGAATTTCTAATAGGATTTTGGTTTTGGTTTCTTCACAAAAGCTGTAAAGAATTGCCTAAACTATAACATAGATTATTGTTAGATTTTTCGGAACTCAGATGGTGGCAGAAAATTATTCTAACATGCGGTATCTTCCTGATTGAAAAGCAAACTCTGATTTGAGCTTGTAGCTGTGATATACGGTCCGTTGCGACTTGTACATAATTATTTTGGCTTAGTGTTCTTCATGAAAATTTTTCCTCTAGATCTCAATTATAACGTGTTAAAATTTTAGAATTTTTCAAGGTCATTTGATGATTATTTCGAAATTTTTACTAAAAGAGCGCATTCTGGCCTTTAAACTGTTTTACTATGAAATTGTTCAATTTGTCCTAAAAGTCATTGTATCTTGAGTTGTTATTCACTTGATGGATGCGGGGACATTCAGCATATCATATGACATCGAAATCTTTGATAAAGATTTATAGATTTATGAGACTCTCGGTATCATTGCATCGAAATATATTTTAGTAATGATATATATCAAGATATTAATGTTACCATCGGACAGCTGAGTCGACGATGCGCTGGGAGACGGGATGCCCATAGGATTGAATGAGCCGATGCCATTGGATGCCTAGGGTCTGTAGTGCCCAAAGGGTCCCCGGGAGCCTCGAGATGCCCGGTAGTAGGTATTGTATGTAAATTCGGAAGGAAGGGGCAACCATTTTCATAGCGAGCCCTGGATATGCCTCGTGATACCAGGTGGGATGCGAGATGCCCAGGGGTGAGATGGAACATGCTCTGATGCCTGGAGGTTTGTGCCCGCTCGCGATGCCAGGTTGCATCCCTCCGGGCTTTCGCACCCAACCTGGCATCGCGAGACCCTCCAGCACAAACCTCCGGGCATCTAGAGCGTGTTCCATCTCACCCTTGAGCATCTCGCACCCCACCTGACATCACGAGGCATATCTAGGGCTCGATATATGGAGCATTTTCTCAATTTCTCAACCCATTACTACCGAAATCCAGCACACACCATCCATAACATTTTCTAAACCCATCTCACTATATCAAATTTCTATGGCATTGCATCACATAGTTTTAATGAACTAGTTTTAATGAACTTCCACTTGCCTTGATGTCCTACGGTTCAACGGCGTGTGGTGAGACGGCGAGGAGTGCGCGGCTCAATGACGGCGGGCTTGAACGGCGTCGACGGCAGCAACACACATGTACGCAAGATGGTCCTTCTCCTCACACTCGCTCGTCGCTCTCTCACGGACTCTCTCTCACTTTCACTGGTTTCGTTTTCTCTCTCTCCTTCACACTCTCTCTGGATCAATCCGCCTGTTTGTCCTCAATTAATTTGCAATTTGCATGCACATTCTATGGTGGCAGCAAGGACCGAAGACAGCTGGGGGTACGTGTCTTCAGCTGGCCTCTCCATCCATCTTATTGTCCGCCCATAGAGAAGCAACGTGGCTTCATCCAGCCAAGCCCCAGTCAAACTTCTTTCTAGTTGACCAATTATGTCGACAATTAGAGGTTAATGTGGAGGGGTTTTGGGCCGGTGAGTTGCGGCTCATTATCGTAATGATACAGCCCAACATCCTCTCTATTCATTTGCCTTAGTCTCCACACATGCATGGGTTAATTGTAATCTACTCACTTGGCCGTGCATGGCCGTGTTGGGTCCTCGCTCATAGTTCAATTCCCCCAATATTCGACTCTTAATTTCAGCACATACAAGTGCTGAAAAATAATTACTTTCACGACCACACGGGATTGCAACAATGTACTGGGGTTCGGTTAGTAGGGTACACAATTGGATGACCAAAGTTAATATAGAAAAATATAATTGTCAACATATCTTATAGCACACTCTTGGCCTCATTAGAGATAGTGGGCAGGGATGGGACTATGACTTATGCAACGATCGAAATACTTCTAAACGCGACCTATCAGTCCGAGGATGGAATCGAAGCAATGTCCATGCAAAATACTAATGATACCATCCGGTGATGCTTTCATTGATCAGTCACTACTGTTGCACAATCACGGGTTGTCGAAATTCTCGGGTGCCACAATTCTCCCCTCTTTAGAGAATTTCGTCCTCGAAATTAGGCATTACTCACGTCTCCACAAACAAATGGGGATACTTCTCCCTCATCTCTTCCTCACTTTCCCATGTGGCTTCCTCCACATCATGATGTCACCATAATATCTTAACTAGTGGAATTCTCTTGGTTCTAAGAATTTGCTCCCTTCTATCTAGTACTCATACAGGCTCTTCAATGTACCTCACTTTCTCATCCACTTTGATGGCTTCATGATCGAGTATGTGTCTTGGATCGGGCTGATACTTCCTCAGAATCGACACATGGAACACATCATGCAAGTTTTCCAGCTTAGGAGGTAATGCTAGTCGATAGGCTACATCCCCTATCATTTCTAGTATCTTAAAGGGTCTAACAAATTTGGGACTTAACTTCCCCTTCATTCCAAATCGTGCTATTTCTTTCATCGGAGATACTTTAAGGAATACATGATCTCCCACATTAAATTTTAAAGGTCCTCTATGCTTATCTGTGTAATCTTTCTGTCGACTCTGGGCTATCTTAAGTCTTTTTTTGATAATCTCAATTGCCTTAGTGGTAACTTGTACCAGTTCAGGTCCTGTCAATCTCCTTTCACCTACTTCATTCCAACAGATGGGGGTCCTGCATTTTCTCCCATATAATGCTTCATATGGAGCCATGCCTATACTTTTCTGAAAACTATTGTTATAGGTGAATTATATCAAATGCAATCTTTCATCCCAACTTCCTTTAAAATCAATGACACAAGCTCTTAACATGTCCTCTAATGTATGGATCACTATTTCTGTTTGTCCATCTGTTTGTGGATGAAAAACAGTACTTAATTGGAGCTTTGTCCTTAAGGCCATTTGAAGACTTAGCCAAAAATTTGAAGTAAATCTTGGGTCTTGATCAGTTGTGATCGTTACAGGAATACCATGTAAGCGTACTACCTAGCTTACATATATCTCGGCATATTTATTCATTGAATAGTCTATGCGGACTGCTAGGAAATGAGCAAATTTAGTTAAACGATCTACTATCACCCAAATAGAGTCGTGACCACTTGATGTCATTGGTAATCCTTGCACAAAATCCATCATCACATAATCTCATTTCCATTCTGGTACATCCAATGGTCTCAACAGTCCTGCGGGTTTGCGGTGTTCCACTTTCACTTGGTGACACGTTAAGCACTAGGAAACGTGCTTGGCTATATCCACTTTCATGTCATTCCACCAATACTGCTGGCGTAAATTTATGTACATCTTTTTACTACTAAGATGAATACTATAATTACTCTTATGTGCTTCCGACATGATTTCCCTTTTTACTTCTTCATTGTCGGGAACACAAAGCCATCCTTGACATCTTACTACAAGAGTTGCTTGATAAAGGATTTATTAGGCCAAGTGCTTCTCCTTGGGGTGCACTAGTCCTATTTGTGAAAAAGAAGGACGGGTCAATGCGTTTATGGATTGACTATAAACAGCTGAATTAGGTAACCATAAAGAATAAGTATCCCTTGCCTAGAATTGACAATTTATTTGTCCAACTGTAAGGAAGTTTAGTCTTTTCTAAAATTAACTTGAGGTCAGGAAGTCAAGGATAAAGAAAGAAGACATTCCTAAGACTGCATTTAGGACTCGTTATGGACACTATGAGTTCCTAGTTATGCCATTTGGACTAACGAATGCTCCGGCTGCATTCATGGATTTGATGAATATGATATTTAAGCTTTATTTGGATCAATTTGTGATTGTCTTCATTGATGATATCCTAATATATTCTAAAGGACCTAAAGAGCATGAGAGACACCTGAAGACAGTATTGCAAATCCTTAGAGACCATAAGTTGTACACCAAATTCAGTAAGTGTGAATTTAGGTTGGACCAGATAATATTTTTGGGACACGTGGTGTCGGGAGATGGAATTGTAGTAGACCTCGCAAAAGTTGAGATAGTAATAAATTGGCCTTTTTTTTTTTTTTCTTTTTTCAAATTTGCAATATTAGTTGGCGCACCCAAAATGGTTGTGGTATAAGCCATTGTGGTATAATGACAAATTAGAATTAAGGCCTATTTGATAACCATTATATTCTTGGGAATAATTTCTGTTCATAATTAATTTTTTTCTGATTCTGCTTTATAGATGAGTTTTTGAGCATTTGAAGGCATATAGTAACTGTACAAAATTTATATTCCTGAAATAGAAATGCATTTGATACAATCCTCAAATTTTTTTATAACTTAGAATTTCTCTTAATTTTTAAATAATGTTATTACATTTTTTTTCTTTTTCTTCTTTGTGTTCTTCCTCTACCTAGCTGCTCTAGACAAGAGGAAAAGAAAGAAGAAAAGGAAAAGAAGAAAAATAAGAAACGAAAAATGAAAAAAAAAAAAATTGCTTGATTCTTCAGTTGTTTCCGAAAAAAAAAGTAATTTTTATTTTTTATTTTATTCTAAATTTATTATCAAGAATAAAAAAAAATTAACTAAAAATATCAAATGGATTTTTATTTTTTTTTGTTTCAAGAAAAATAGAAATAATCTCTGTACCATACAGGGCCTGTTTTAAAAGTTCACTACCCATCCTTTTTCACAAGCAATCATTGCTAATAATCAATTTCACAACCATAATTTCATTTGTTTGAAACATTGTACGTAAAAATATCATTATTATTACCCACTGGTGGGCAGCTGCGTTAGTAGGGTGGCTTGGTTCTTCATCGAGAGGTTGTAACCTTCGAACTCTCATGTTACTATCACCTCTTAAGTGAGGAGCCATGGTTGTGGGGCCCTGTATAGTCATGATACTTGGGCGTAAGCCTTACGGAGTAATGAAGCAGATCCTTGGATATAAAAAAAATGTTCAAAAAAAAAAATCTCATTATTATTATGCTACGACAAAATTATAGAAACATTCTCATTAAAAAGAATGTTTAAGTAGAGGAATTGGTTTAGAAAGCAAATTAAATGACTATATGAGAGATTTAAAGTTGTCAACGGGACAAGCTAATGAATATCTTGACAATTTTAAGGGTCCGTTCATTTTGCGGAAAATGGGCAATTTTTGGAAAATATTTTCCCATAAGTCATTTTCCAGAAAAATAACAATATTTTCTGGTGTTTGGTTAAAACCTGAAAATGTTTTGGAAAATATTTTATGGTGTTTGGTAATAAAAACATTTTCTAAGACTTCACTACTTAGTAATGCATCATTTACTGACCTATAAATTCATTAAATATGAACTTGCCGTTAAATCCGGCAAACTTGCTTCATATCTTTGCTCCCTCATTGTCACAAAACGCTTATCTACTCTAAAAAAATGTTCATATGGATTTTAAAAAGAAGCAAAGGAGAAAAGAAGTAAATCATGTACACCCCTAATAAGAATATTTTAGTTGAGTGGCATGTTTTCCTCCTGCGTCTTTTGTGTTCCAATAAACAAAAGAAAAAAGAAGCAAAGTGTGTAGAGCCATTTACTTAAGTAATGTACAACTTGCAGGCTATAATAAATAAAGAAAAGGATAAGTAAGAGTGGAGAGTGTGAGCTTGAGATTGACGGGCTCGAGGTTCACTTGGCAATGGCCGACGATTAGCCAAAAAAGAAGAAGATGGGAAATAAAGAAAGAAAAAGAAAAAAAAAAAGAAAAGAGAAAAAGAAAAATAAAAAGAAAAAGAAAAGAAAAGGAAATTAAAATTAATTCGAATTAAAAGAAAAAGAAAATTAAAAAATAATTCAAATAAAAAAGAAAAGAAGAAGAAGAAATGAGATGAGGAAGTGGGGATTTGTAGAGGTGTGAGATAAGAGAGATCAAGAGAGGAAAATGTTTTCTACTTTTCAAAAGTTGAAAAAATTTTCCCTTAATTTAAAAAACATTTTTTCCTTTCATGGAAAACATTTTCCTCAAGGAATTTATTTTCTATGAAACGAATGCTGAAAAATAGTAAACATTTTCTAGAAAATTATTTTTCGCGAAATGAACAAAGTCTAAATCACAAGTTTTTCAATTTTGTTAGAAACCCGAGAAAATATTGAGTACATTTAGTATTCAAACGTGACAAATAAAAGGGCACCTCAAATTACGCCACAAGTCTAGCGTGGGCTTACATAGGGGTGTTAACGATTCGGTTCGGTTTGGTTTTTGAAAACCGAACCGAACCAATAGGAAAAAATTTGAAACCGAACCGAATAAAACTTGAACCGAATCGAAATTTTGGTTCACCCCATTTTCGGTTTTCAACTTTTTGCATCTGTTTTTTTTATCTTTTTTTTTTTGTTGTATATATTTTTCATTTTCAAGAAATAAGCTCTTATTAGTTTGTTGGTTCGGTTTGGTTAACTAATAAAAACCAAATTGATAACAAAATTTCGATTTTTAATGAGAACCAAACCGAAAAAATTGAATTTTTCGATTTGATTTTCGGTTCAGTTTTTGACACTTTCCCCCTCATTTCTCTCTTCTCTCTCCCCACTTTTCTCTCTCCTCGGTTCGGTTTTGGTTTTTCGATTTTCAACTTTTTGCGTTTTTTTTTTTTTTTGTTGTATATATTTTTCATTTTCAAAAAAATAAGCTATTATTAATTTGTTGGTTCGATTCAATTAACTAATAAAAATCAAATTAATAACAAAAAATTTCGATTTTTAATAAAAATCGAATCGAAAAAATCGAATTTTCCGATTTGGTTAAGTTCAATTTCATTTTCGGTTCAGTTTTTGATACTCCTGGCTAACATTGCGAGGTAAATTTCCCCTCATTTCTCTCTTCTGTCTCCCCACTTTTCTCTCTCCTCTCTCCTCTCCCCCTCCCCTTGCACGCTCTCTCAGCGAATTTCTCCCCACCTTTCTCTCTCCTCTCTCCTCTCGCTTCTCTCTCCCTCCTCTGCACGCTCTCTCGCCCGACTCTTCTCACTTTTCTCTCTCCTCTCCTATCTCCCCCAACACACTTTCTCTTCGCCGGTGCGGACGAACAGCCCGCCACCTCGACCTCCGCGACGACCGGTATGTCCGGAAAGGTGCACGAGTGCTCGCTCTGCCACAAGAACTTCCCCACCGACCAAGCTCTCGGTGGGCACAAGAGGTACCAACCTATGAGGCCCCCACTCCTGCCTCCTCGGCCGCCGCCGCCTCGACTGCCAACAGGGTGAGAGTCTCCGAGGGCGTGGGGTCAACTTACACGCAGAGCCAGGGGCACCGCGAGCTCAATCCGAACACCCCCGGCACTCCCGGAGTTCTCCCCCCGGTTCGCAGCCTCCGGCAACGTGGACGACGAGGTGGAGAACCCACATCGACAACAATTCCTAGCGCCGGTGAAGACAAAAGCGGCCTAAAATGGGTCGGATTGGAAACACATAGAAATCCACACCAAAAGAAAAAGAAAGGGCAATCAGAGATGGAGAGTCGGGCCAGAGAGCGTGCAGAGGAGGGAGAGAGAAGAGAGAGGAGAGAGAAAAGTGGGGAGAAATCGTGCAGAGGGGGAGAGAGAAAAGAGAGGAGAGAGAAAAGGGAGAGAGGAGAGAGAAATGTGGGCGGAAATTTGCCTGACAGTGTGGGCTCACGCTGGACATGTAACGCAATTTGAGGTGTCTTCTTATTTGTCACACGTAGCATTAAACGTACCAAATATTTTCTCTAGCAACACTGTCGTATATATGTAAATATATATTTTCGAAAAAAAATAAAATTGAGATTGAAATCCTTTGCGGGGTATATATATGTTTATATATATATATTCAAAATGCGCTGGCAAGACCCCCGCTGACCCCAAAGCCGCCGCATATTCCGCTATTAAACCACCGGTGGAGTCTAGAAAAAAAATTCCGTTCATCCTCATCTTCACCTTCACCTTCATTTCTTAAATAAGACATTCCAAAAATCAAACCAAAAAGTCTGCCCCCCAACTTCAATTCACATCATCCTTTGCTTTCCTAATTTCGCGGATCTTCAATTTTTCAAAGTCATGTTATTTACGAAATCATTGACGTTCCTTGCCCTAAAGTCTATCGTTTGACAAAGCTGCTTCTTTTTTTTTCTTTTTTAAGTCAGCGTGATGTGGATATGTTTGTGGAATCGAAGCGATGTGATGAGTAGAAGAATACACCCACAATAACATTGAACGCCTCTTGAATCAATAGTCTAATCCGAGCAAGGAAAAGTTATACTATCTTGCATGATGTTGCTACTCCAGCATACAGGTATCGGCTTATGTTTTGAGCATTTGTCGTCTTGTGTAAAAATATTTTTTGATTTCTAGTGCGGAGATAGGACTATGGTGATAGGCCGCTATACATACGGGATGAATTCGAGATACCGTGAATCTCTAATCAGTTTGTGTTTCGAACATTTACCATGTTGTATAAAAATACTTTTTGATTTCTAGGGCATCGATAGGACTGTGGTGATAGGCCACTACATATACATGGGTGTGCTGAGTAATAATCGTTCGAATTTAATATTGAATAGTTGACTCGAAGATCTCATGATGATATTCGAAAGAGTAGATATTTCTATCTAAAAAAAGAAAAAGCTAATAGTTGTCATAAATAAATCGCACTGCAATAATGGAGCATCCGCACGTTGAGGAATTTTCCCTTCTTTTTTTCTATTTTTCTATTGCAATTGGCGACCTTGGATGCTTGCTTGGCAATGATAGTCTCGTGTTCTCTTTGCATTTGCCCACCTATAAAGAATAATTGAAGTCCAAGCTTTCAAGCATGCTCAACCAGTCAACCCTCCAATCCATATTAAAAAGGCTAAAACTTCAGCATTTCAAATCACTTCAGATCTTACACACTTACACATAACCAAATCCCCCTCAATATTCACACATACCCGACGCCATGGGCAGTCTAGAACCAGAGCCCCGCCTTCCGCCACCGCCACCGTTGCCAACTCGAAAAAGCCGGCCGCCCCGAACGATGTGGACGACGCCGAGGATGACCTCTCCCCCATCGAGGAAGTCCGCCTCACCGTGACCAACACCGACGACCCGACCCTGCCTGTGTGGACCTTCCGGATGTGGTTCCTCGGGGTGCTCTCGTGTGCCCTTCTCTCTTTCCTCAACCAGTTCTTCGCGTACCGGACCGAGCCCCTCGTCATAACCCAGATCACCGTGCAAGTGGCGACCCTCCCCATCGGGCGGTTCATGGCGGCAGTGCTCCCCACAGCCAAGTTCCGGATCCCCGGGCTCGGCCCGAGGACGTTCTCGCTCAACCCGGGGCCATTCAACATGAAGGAGCATGTACTCATCTCCATCTTCGCCAATGCCGGAAGCGCGTTCGGGTCGGGCTCGGCCTACGCGGTGAGCATCGTCAACATAATCAAGGCCTTCTATGTCCGGAGCATCTCCTTCTTCGCCGGCTGGCTTCTCATAATCACTACCCAGGTAAATTCCCTATAGTTGAAGGACTTGGCCTTTTTTAATAAAGGGTTTTGATAGGTCTCTCTGTCTTTTTTTAATATTTATCCAATGGGGGTCTCTTTTTTTGCTTTTCATGAATAGGTCCTTTATTTTTATTTTATTAACTTTTGATTCTTACAAAGTAACCCCTTTTCTAAGAATTGCCAGCAAGTTAATTGACTTGTAGTAAGTTGCCCACGGGACTCTATCATTGGAAAAATTTCAACAATAATTATTCTATGCAGTTAGCTTTAAAGAGGGAGCAAGCGAAAGGAATATTATAATATGTATTACGCCATCGACATGTAATTAATTTATTTATTACGCATTTCTTCAGTATATTTCATGAGTAAAAAGAGATGAATTTGCTAGTGGTGGGCATGAGGAATGAGTGGGTCTCATCTTATATTTGGATGGATGAGAAGAGCCGAGATTCAGGTCACATTCTAACCGCCAGCTGGTGCGGAACACTAGGGACAATACAGGCCTATATTCTAAGCCTCAGAAAGGCATAAAATATATAGGAAACCAAACTTACCATACACCATAAAAATCCAAAAGTATCAAGAGATGGTCCTAACATATGAATTCTCATTAGCATAAAATATTCTCATTTGCGCCTTGCTCCAAAAAAAGCCGTATCAAGTGTTGTATTTTTCGCACGATACTTATTTTGATGCCATAATTTTTTGGTCTATCACTTGGGTGCCGCGACTATTCAATAGATCAATCGAATAGCATAACTTTTGAAAGGTTTCGTCAACAGGTGATAAGAATTCTAATGCCTACGTCGGATTTCCGAACGATGGAAATTGGTGGCATTATTTGAGTGAATGTTTTCTAATAGTTACAGTACCTGAGTGATCGATAAAAAAAATATGACACCAAAGCAAGCACGATAGAAAACTTTTGATACTTGTAATGTTCTACTATTTACTTTGTACTATTTACCGCTCATTTCATATCGAGATTCAGGTTTTGCCACTTTAGAGTTGAAGAAACTTAATGTAATGCGAGAACCCAAAAAAAATTGTATGTTTTCTCCGATATAAATCTCACTTACAAATTATAGGGAATTTCCGAATTAGAGAATAAAAAGTGCATGGAATGAGTTTTTTCCCCACCTATTTTGGCAAAGAAAAATACTGATGATGAGAGGAAAAGAGGGGTGCAGGTGCTGGGATACGGATGGGCGGGGCTGCTGAGGAAGTACGTGGTGGAGCCTGCTCACATGTGGTGGCCAAGCACTCTCGTTCAAGTCTCCCTCTTCCGGTTAGTAATTCATCATTTATTTTTACTTTATTTTATTTTCGAGGAAATTGCACAAAATCACCCTTTCTCCAAGAGACAATTAATAATGTTTGCTACTCGAAATTAAGAAATTCTCTCAACCATCACTTGATTCTTCACTTTAAATTATGATGAAAAGTATGAATTGGGTCAATTACCTTCTCTAAACTAAATGGATCCATGTCACACCAACATTAATTCTAATAATTAATCTACTAAGAAGATCTATCACAACAATGGTAAACGTCATATGCACATTTGAACAGGGGTAGAAATCTCTTTGTAGTATGAAATTTACTTCGTATGGAGGGGTTGCGAGAGAAACACAATGTGGAATGTGCAAATCTTTGTTTTGAAAGCTACGTAGAGGCTTTTGATAATTCCATTATGTCATTTAATAAAATTGTATAATATTTTTTAATAAATTTACCTCTTTTTTCTCTTGCGCCCTATTCATAAATATTATAAAAAAAAGGAATAAAAGCTAAGTCATAGGAATCCATAAGCGATTAATTGGACCTTTGTCTTGGCATTAGCTGTCCAATTGTCTTTGAACATATCTTATGCGTGCATTTGCCCCTTGTTGTTTTCCACATGTGTAAGCTGAAACGAAGGATGGAATTGAATAGAATTACAAGGTACGGGCACGCGGACTGTCGGCATGTCGGGTTGAGCAGCCCTGGGCCTTTCTTTTTTTTTAAAAAAAAAAAATTATCTTTTAGATGTTATTTTAATAATAAGTTATTTGGCAGCCAATATATATGAAGCCCATGGTTAAAGACCACTTAGAGCGGAAAGAAAGAAGAAAAGCCATCGGACTATAATGAATAGTACCATAGATCGTAGTAAACAAAAGAACATATGGAGTGCAAAAACTTAGCACACAATGATATTTAAGTATCAAAAGCATTACGAAAGTGAAACTTAACTGTCGCTATTTTTTTTAAAAAGAATAGGACAATTAAGTGCCAAATCCGATAAAAATGGCTGGAATTTCATATGGCAATTTTCTAATAATATAATTTGCCTACATGGCATGCTGTAGAGTTGAGTTAGCAACGAAGAACCAAAATGACATCATTTTGTCTTCTTCTTCTTCTTTTTTGAATTTTAATATAAATATTAACTAAATTAAACTATTTATATTAAGTTAAAAATTAAAAATTAAAAAGGAGGAGGAGGCAGAAGGCTAGCTCGATGACCTCAACCAACCCTTTCCCTATTGCTGCCACCTACAATGTCTATCTTTTAAAAAAAATAATTTAGTTTTAATTTCAATTTAATTAATATTTATATAAAATATTTAGCCATTTCAAAGAAACGACATTGTTTTTGCATTTATCTGGTTACATCGGTATTTAAGTGTCATTTTTTAACTTTTGACACTTAAGATTCTCGACTAAGTTTGGCACTTCGGATATTCTTTTATTGATCATAGTAGAATATAAATAAGTAGGGTTAGAGGGTCATCCCGGTTCGATCTGACCTAACCCAATTCGGCGTCATGATCCAAGCCACTCTTGTAATAAGAAAATACAACTCGGTATGACACGAGATCTATTGTTACTTTAGGCTTTTATTTTAAATAATCATAATTATTTTAGGTCTTTCTGAGGGTATTTTAGGTCTTATTTGGAATTTTTTCTACATATGATATGTTTAATGATGGTTTATTGAGTATAATAAGAAGAGTCGTCCACGCGTGAGTATCGGGAAATCCCTTGGCTGCTCTATTACGGCGACTCGCGTGATCCACGGATTGCGAACGATGTGACCAAATTCGTTCAAAGTCAATCCACGATCTGACACCCAAGAACGTGGGTGGTCCCCAATCGAGTGTAGATTCCGCCGAAGATTCATCCCTCCGGTCTCATTCCCAACATTAAAGCATTCACATCCCAACTACCTCTTTAGGCGCTTTCGAGATCTCAAGGATAATTGCTGAATTTGTCCAAAATCAATTATGTGGAATGCTAGTTTAATTACAGGCTTTTTCTAATATTGCCGATACGGTCCTAAAATCTTTGCGCAGAACTCCAATGTAGCCCTCTTACCTAATTGCGGTTGGAATTTGTCAACGTGGTGCTGTCATCGCTAATCATTCTATGTGACATGTTGACGTGGACAACTTCACTCGAGACGTCATCCGATCACCAAATTTCTGATGGCAATTGGAGAGAGAACTATGTTGGAGTTTCGTGTGGAAATTCAGAATTATATTGACAAAATTGAAAAATTTGTGATTGAATTAATATCCACACAATAAATTTAAGACCGAACTAATGATTTCCCCTTGAAGACTTTTTTCTGAATTGACATCCTCTTATAATACATGAACATATAAAGAAGGTTTATATCCTTAGCTAGCTTTATTTATGATTTGACTTCATTCCTGAATTTTGCAGCTTCTTCACTTTTCTTCATTCTGATGCCAATTAATTATTCCTTTACTAATTGATAATTCTCTTTTGAATTCGTTCCATCTGGAACCATAAACGAATTCAAGATTTCTAGATAACCCTGTCATGTAAATCGCCAGACAGAAAACGACGCATCGACGTCTCAGTATTGGAAATTTTGCAGCGTGTCTTTCTGACTTTTTTCTTATGTGAACATGGTCGCATGCATTGACTAATGCGTTTTGCTCCGCTGAAGTTTCTATCATACCAGCTGCAATTCTTTACTTCAGCGAGGAAATTAAGGAGCGTTTCGCTTTCGAAACGCGACTTAAACAGGACTCTGATGCTGGAAGCTTGTCGCCAAAACTTTATCGGGCTACCTTAGGAGGTAGTTAGGCCTAGAGGGTATCTAACCCCTGATCAATGTCAGCAACACGAACTTTCCCATAACGAAAGCGGTAGACAAGATTTTGAGTTAGACAAGTACAATGTAGATCCGATGAGTAAGCTTAAGCTGATTGACGGCAATTGGGAACAACAAGACAGAGCGAGAGAGTCAAAACACTGTTCATAGGTACAAAGAACAATGTCCATTGTCGAAGCTTTCGGTTCTGCAGGGAAAAAATGACTACACTCCAAGAGACGTTGGGACATAATGGGCTTATGAAGTTATAATTCGATTCTGAAGTTTCTTGAGTATCTAATATGATGAAAGTTCATTAACTGTCAAGTGTTTGATGGCATACCATAATGAAATGTGTTGTCATTATGATAATTGACACTTTTGGAGGATGCATTTGCTGCTGATAAGTTCAATCAGCAATAATAATCATGTTCATCTGATTGTTTGTCATCTGAAATCCGTATGCAATATGAATTTTGCAGGGCCTTGCATGAGAAAGATGATCAACGCATGTCGCGGGCAAAATTCTTCGTAATAGCCTTGACATGCAGCTTCTCGTGGTACGTTGTCCCGGGCTACCTCTTCCCGACGCTCACAAGCATATCCTGGGTTTGCTGGATCTTCTCAAGTCAGTCACAGCTCAGCAGATCGGGTCTGGGATGAAAGGGCTCGGGCTCGGAGCAACGACCCTCGATTGACCGTGGTCGCGTCCTTCTTATTCAGCCCTCTCATATGCCCGTTCTTTGCCATAATGAACATCTTCGTGGGATATGCATTGGTGGTGTATGTTGCCATCCCGTTAGCGTATTGGGGATTCAATTGGTATGGCGCAGATAGATTTCCCATCTTCTCATCACACTTATTCACGAAACAAGGCCAGACGTACAACATCACGGCCATCGTGAACAGCAACTTCGAGCTGGATGTGGCGAAGTACGAGGAGCAGGACGATTTATAAGGAGCATGTTCTTCGCTCTCACATACGGGTTTGGTTTTGCCACGATTGCTTCCACACTGTCCCATGTCGGCTTCTTCTATGGAAGGTACTAATTACAACTTGATCTAATTAAATCCCTGGATATTAGCTTTTGTCCCCTGATATGGATGAAATAGATTCTGAAATGTTGCTTTCTCGGACAATGGGGACAGTGAAATATACACGCGATATCGTGCCTCATACAAGGGGAAGGAAGACGTCCACACGAGATTGATGAGAAGATACGAGGACATACCTTCGTGGTGGTTTTATTTGTTACTCGCTCTAACTGTCGCGGTGTCTCTGGCACTCTGCATATTCTTGAACAAACAGGTCCAATTGCCTTGGTGGGGACTTCTGTTTGCCAGCGCCCTCGCATTTATCTTCACTCTTCCAATCAGTATAATCACTGCCACGACGAATCAGGTCATATGTGCTAACAAAAAACGAACTCGTCTTATGTTTTGCATCATTAGTACCTTGTAGTGTTGACACCGATTCTTGACATGACCTCGGTTTACAGACGCCGGGATTGAACATTATTACAGAATATATCATGGGGTTGATATATCCGGGTCATCCGATAGCAAATGTGTGCTTCAAGACCTATGGCTACATGAGCATGGCCCAGGCTGTGTCCTTCCTCAATGACTTCAAGCTTGGACATTACATGAAGATCCCTCCAAGATCCATGTTCTTAGTTCAGGTACATTCTGTTGCTTCCTATGACTAAAAATCTTAGATGCTGGAAGTATTTTGGCTGGTTGTTGAAATGCAAAACCCGCCATGGTTGATGCAGTTCATCGGCACGATCATTGCCGGGACCATCAACATGGCCGTGGCATGGTGGCTGCTCAACTCCATCACCAACATATGCCAGGATCAGCTCCTGCCGCCGGACAGCCCCTGGACGTGCCCGGGTGACAGGGTATTCTTCGACGCCTCTGTGATATGGGGCTTGGTGGGGCCCAAGCGCATCTTCGGAGTCCAAGGGAACTACCCGGCCATGAACTGGTTCTTCCTCGGCGGCGCAGTGGGCCCATTCCTAGTCTGGTTGCTGCACAAGGCATTCCCGGACAAATCCTGGATCCCGCTGATTAACCTCCCGGTGCTCCTTGGGGCGACGGGTAACATGCCACCCGCCACACCATTGAACTACAATGCGTGGGTACTCGTGGGTACAATATTCAATTTCTTTATCTTCCGTTACCGGAAGAAGTGGTGGCAGAGGTACAACTACGTGCTCTCTGCGGCAATGGACGCGGGAGTGGCGTTCATGGGTGTGCTTTTGTACTTTTGTCTAGGAATGGAGAACAGAGGACTGAATTGGTGGGGAACGGGTGGCGAGCATTGTGACTTGGCGAGTTGTCCGACCGCCAAAGGGATATTTGCGGATGGATGTCCAATGAAATAATGTGAATTCATTAGAAAAGTACACAACGACTACAACTGGAAAAGTTTTAAGCTAATGGAGTCTGATTACAGGAAATGTAGATGCTTGATGTACTTCGTTTTCCTCTCACGTTACCAAAATTGTGGATTTATTCGTTTGCATTAGTCATTGGATTATGATAAATGGTTTCAGTAAAGTACTTCGCTTGGAGATACAGAGAAGAGGGTCACGATTGATTAAAGCTGAAGTAATCAAGCTGTCATCAGCAGCCATGGTCACGTTCTCTATTTGCAATGATCCTATTCCTCGACTTGGGGCTTCTACGGATTTTTGCACGGCTTATAAGACTCATTCATGCTTATAAGGAACTTTCATTGATCAATTCAATGTCCGAGGCCAGTTCTGAGATGTGCCTATGTAACCGGAACAACATAATGTCAATATAGTACCAAGCTTCAAATTTCGAAAAATGTGTAAAGTAGAATGAAATTGACAACTCCCTGATGAAGAATGATGGCAAAGTAGTAGTTGCTCACTAACATCTCCAATGGTTTTACTGCTTACATAAGGCCCAGCAATTGATTCTTCGTCTTTCAAAGAGATTGCTCAACAAAGTGGAGGTCTAATCATACAAAACAAACTCTAATGTATATGCGGTCCTCGAAATTCAAAAGTAAATGTCTTAAGAAAGTAGCCAAAATTGTACACCTTATAGGACGGGTCAAAGAAGTTCCTAACCTACTTCAGTCGTTTCCCATTCAAAATGCAACAAGCATTGATAATGGAAAAATGGCACATCACAACATTTGATTAATCATACCTTGGATATATATCTCTCTTACATGATCACTTGGAGGTTGAGTTTGAATTTTCGAACAAGCAAACTTGTCGGGTCACGAATCTGTAGGAAAGATAACCACAAGGTATTGACGCCACGTACTAAACTTGAAGCACAAACAAATCCTGGCAACACCCAAAAAGATTGTACGTGATATCCACTGCCATCGTATAATTCTTTTTAATTAGTATCTTATTCTGAACAAGTATGTGAGTGATAGTTTCTATCTTACTCAAGCAGACTGGGACGTATCCTCGGAATTTGCGCAACAACTTTAGTAGTTGATGGAGAGATTGGCGGTTCAATCATTTAGGAATAAACACGAGCAGATGGAGGGCAGATCCAATAAAAAGGAATAAATTCAGTCAATTTCAATGCAAAAATCACAAAAAAGAAGAAGAAGAATACTAGAAATGTCAACTCATAAATATGCTCAATCAGGTGGTGGGAAGATTCAATAAGAGAACAAATTCAGTCAACCCCAAGGCAAAATTCACAAAAGGAATGGGTTTCCCCTGCTACGAATATACACAAACAGGTGGTGGGTAGATTCAAAAGCTGAATCCATCGACAAGAACATAACCCTAATCACTTTAATCAGCTTTGAACAATCAATAACATGCCCCCCATCAAGCTTATTCAAGCGTACGCAGGAATCATCCACTTTATCCAAGCGAGTAAAGTGGAAGCTGTCGTCAAATGCAGTCCTTAGAGACAGTGAGGAAAGGACAGAAAAGAGAGATGTTAGATGTACAAACTTTTTGGTAACTCTCTCAGAGAACTATAAACCAGGTCATTTACAAGCTTTTATTTGCTTTTCTTGCCTGCCTTTAATTTACCAACAATTATATGAAATCATCTACTTTGATTTGAATGTTATTTTTCTTGGTAGTTTGTTTATAAAAGAAATGAAAAGGTGCCTTGTCCCACATCGAAAAGATGTGAGTGCGCACGTGGACGAGATTTGGTACTAACCCACGATCATTATTTTTATTTATTGAAAATTCGGATTTATTTTTATAAAAATCTTATTAAAATAGTGCGATTATTCACAAAAAGTTATGATTTTATTTATTTTTTATTTATTTAATTCCGAATTTATTATGTCTTTTCAATGTACCCTTTGAGGTGTACTTGTTCATTTTGCAACATTTCCCAAAAGGTTGCGTTTGTTCTTTTTTGTAATATTTTGAAGAGTTGCCTCTATTAAAAGGACATACATAAGTACGTTTATTTTGAGAGAAAAAAAAAACTTCTTCCATTTTTTTTTTGCTTTCTTTGAAAAAACTACAGCCATTGTTTCTAATTATTTTCCATGAAAGACCCTAGAGAAATACTAGAATTGCTATCTAGTATTCTTATTTGAGACTTTGTTGTATCTTAGAGGAAATTTGCCAATGATCATTAACAATATTGTGGGGCAAATAAATCTTTAAAAAAAAAAAATGATATCACGTCTCAAAGTCGACAGTTAGTCTAAAGATCCGATTTTATTGTTCTACCCAATTTAAAGCCATATTTTCCCAACAATTTTTCTCAATTAACTTATCAATTAGCATTGGGTTGCCAGCTTTCTTTTGGGTTGCTCATAAAAAATATTTGTCTTTTAAGTTTATCGATTTTTCTGTTGAGTTACGATTTTAATTTGTCCGGCTTGTCAACTTCTTAATTTTACCGGCTCCTTTCAGAAATCACTAATCTCTATTGGAGAAATTACCAACTTTCTCTAATTAAATTGCCAACTATTTGCCGTTACAAACCTTTATTTGGTTAATTGAAAAAATTTATTTGATTTATGAAAATATCAAATTCTCTTATCTAAGAACTGGAAAAAAAAAAAGGTTCTTTCAACTTTTACAGATTTTTTATTGATGACTTAAATTTACCAACTATTATAGACTTATCAACCTTCATTTATGTGATTCACAAAATTTTCTCCATTGAACTCAGATTTGACATGCTTTCCAACATTAATCAGTTTTTTTTTGTTTTTTGTTTAAGTTAACCGACTTTTATGTTTTTACTGGTTTGTTATTGACTTTTCTATTAACTTGCAACTTTTACTTGCCTTACAGACTTCATTCAACGTATGACTCTTTTTTTCTTTAATTACCAAACTCAATCTGAATGATTAATAACTTTTCTCTTATCAAATCATTGATTAGTTTAGCTCTACCAACACTTACTTGTAGTTACCAACATCAATTACTAAGATATTTCAAGGATACTTTTAAGAAGATATATATATATATATATATATATATATATATATATATATATATTTTACATAGAATCACTTTCATGTGTTACTCAATAACCAGAGAAAATATAGCATATATACAACTTGGATGCCACTTCATTTTTTCATAAACCACTTAGAGAGCGACATGTGTTGCTTTCAAGTCCACTTAGTTGAAGACCTCTGCATAGTGCCCTCTTTTTTTTTTTTCTCTCTCTCTCCTCTTATTACTCACTCCCTCTTGACTTTCTCTCTCCAACTCCGTTTGCAATTTCTCATCTCCTCCATGGACACCAAAATCAGAGGATGTTGAAGTGCCTCCCAACAACTCATCCAAATTGGCGTCACTGACATGTTCTTCGTCCTTAGCTGCGAGCTTGATCCCAATGCTCGTGGCCGCCATGGCCACAGAGCTTGACCTCGAGCCTAGAGTTTGCGGGAGCCATGGCAGCTTGAGTTTTGAGTACATAGACATTCTCTCTCTTTTTTTTTTTTTTTCTACTATCGCGACCCTACCTCGGGTGCACCACCTAAGGTTTGGCTAATGGACTGTTAAGTCTAGACTTAGCTTGAGCTTTCCCAAGTTCATACCAATTCGCGATTTAGGTTCAAGTTTTTAGCATGTAAATGAATTTTATCTAGGAGTCTCTACTAATCAGTTTATGATAGGTCGATTAGACACCTAAGTAAAATAATGGGAGAATTATTTTATTTCTACGAACTAGAGACTTTGGGTATGGGAACTTGGTTACACTAAACTTCTCTAATGCCTTTTCAGTTCCATTTCTTTTTATTTTCAAAAATGTATTGCAAACAGCTTGAATTGATTTTAAATCTATTTCCCTAACATATGAGGTGATCATGTGGGTACGCAAACCACCAATTTAACATCCAAATAATGTAATGAATAAATTATGGGACTTACTTCATAGCAACGAAAGCATCTATGATAGCTTTGCCATTTGTTCCTTCTCAGTATACTGTTCATTGGAAGCTCTCTATCATGCGACTCGGCTACTGTTCCTACAGTTTTGGTGCGGCTCGGATTCTAGGAGTTTTGACTAATGGTTGGGGCTGGATTTTGGAGGCTAGGCTCGCTTGACTACCCTTCTCTTCCTCTCCAAAGCGATTGGCTTGGTACGCTCTATTCGTTCTGCTATGGCCTACTCGTGCTAGGGTTTGTGGTTTCTTTGTGGGTTTTTTTTACTGCACCTATGGTCTCCTGTCTGCAGCGTTGCTTGGCTAGTTAAGTGAGGCCCTTAAGGATACTAGTGGTGAAGGTGGACGAAGCCCCACCATCCTCCCTCAAGCCCCTCTATCTTCAGTGGGTATTGGACAGTCAGGCTCTGTTATGGTAGGCCCTGTTGCTTCGTTGGAAGGCTATAGGGGTACTCTCAAGGCCCCTTAAGGTGCTGATGGTCCACGCGGTCATAGTTGAGGCAAGTCCTCCTCCAAATGCCCCTAGCCCAGTGGCCAATAAGCAAGGGACTTAAAGCCTCCTACTCACTCCTGGGTCAACGTTGCTAGAGCAGCTGCTAAGGGGTATGATTTAATGTTTATTCCCCCAACCGTAGTAGACGATAAGTTGGTTGTCAAGCTTTTTTAGGAAGTTCTTGAGGCCATTGACCCGAAATGGCATGAGTGCCTGGTCGGTTACTATGTCGGGAAGAAACTCCTATTTAAGCTCACAGAGACAGCCCTAACCTGGGGACCAAAGCTGGTTGAAGTCATGGAAAACGATCAGGGATTCTATTTATTCCATATCATTGGCCGTGATTTTCGCAGGAAGATTCTTAAGGATGGACCGCTAATGGTGTCTAGGGTTCCTCTCATCCTACAACAATTACAGCCCCCGTTGGAATTGAAAATAGACAATTAATCCTCTATCCCAGTTTGGATTAGATTGAAGAACTTCCTCTATGATTTGGTCGGCGCTAGGGATAAGTGCTATTGTGAGTGCTGTTGGGAAATCTCTTTATGTTGATCAACGCATTGAACAAATGAAAATGATCTCCTATGCTAGAGTGTGTGTGGAGATCTCTGCAAAGTAGTCTCGGCATTCTTTAGTTGATGTAGTTCTCAATGGGGTATCTCGATCTGTGGCTATTGAATATGAGTGGAGACTAGTGTCGTGCCCGAAATGTGGCACCTTTGGCCACAAGTGTGAGACTCCTCCATCTCTATCTAGTCTTGTGTTAGAAGTCTAGTAAGCCCCGACCAGTGATGTTTCTGATGCTCCCGGTTACGCCCTACTCCATATGAGGTTGTTTGCCCGAAGTCCCCGAGTTAGGGTGGAAACAGGTAGAGGGCAAGAAGAATAAGTAAAGCTTGTCTCGAAGGAGGGAGTGTCGTCTCTTCCGATCATTCCTAGTGAAGCAAGCTAGATTATGAAGTTAAATAATACCAATCTGGAGATTGGTATGCCTTCCACATCAAACCGTAAGGCTCTGAGGGGACATAAAGGTTAGTGAAAACCTAGTGATGCCCTCACCATCTCACCTACTGATTTTAGAGCTAAACTAGTGGATGTTAGCTCTACAACGTCGTCATCCAGCTTTGGGAATGAATCGGAAGGAGTGGTTAGCTTGATTAGCTTAGATGTGGCTGACCAGGTTCCCCCTCTCTCTCCAAAAGCTCCCCCTGTTAGTAGGAAGCCTGTGTCCAAGCATGATAAGGTTCCTAGTCCTTGCCCAGATCTACCCCTTGTTGATCCCCTTAGTTTGGTAGCGAGTCGGCATAGGCCGAATAGGTAGAGGTAACCCTGGTTTATTTGTATATTCCTATTATACATAGTAGGTTCCTTTTCTTTTGTATATACTCTTTATGTACATAGGTATTTGGAATATTATGGGGGTTTGTTGACCCCATTAGATAGGCTTAAGTCTGGAAACTTGTTTCCTCAAATAGTTTGTGCTTTGTTGGGTTGTTGGAGACTAAAGTCTCGGTGTATTCCCGTCCATTTCTTTGAAGCTATTAATGGGCTGGAACTGGAAGACAAACTATGAAAACTCCCTAAGAGGAAGAATTTTTGTTGGATGGGATCATTCCTTAGTCGGTTTGATGTCTCTTCGACCAATGCTCAGGGTAATTCATGGAAGACTGAAGTTTCTTGTGTCTGCTTGGATTGTCTGCATCTCGATTGTTTACGCGAGCACAACTTCCTTTCACGGTGGCTGCTTTGGGCGGACCTTATCCAAATGAATGCCTTCATGCAGGACTCGCCTTGGCTAGTGGTCGGGGATCTCAACGCCATTAAGGATTCGTATGATCGGATTGGTGGCTTGAACACTTGGATTTCTTATTTTGATGAGTTTAGCTAGTGTTTATCTCAGATTGACTTAGATGATCGAGATATGTTGGCTTTCGCTTCACATGGGCAACTTCTTTTGGCCTTAACTGGAAGTTAAGGAAGATTGATAGGGTCTTTGTGAAAAAAAAATGGTGTTAGGCTTTCTGCTTTTTAAAAGCCTCATTCCTCGCTCCCAGCATTTCTGATCATACCCCTATGGTTATCAGGGTCTTAGACCCTATGCATCAAAGGAAGCCTTTTAAGTTTTTCAACTTCTAAACAGAGTACCTGGCTTTTCATGCGATGGTACACTAGGTGTGGGAGGTCCTGTGGAGGGAGTTCCGATATACCGGCTAGTGTGCAAGCTCAAGGTCCTTAAAGGCCGCCTTAAGCAGCTCAACAGGGATTCCTTTTCTAACATCTGTGCCAGAACAACTAAGATGAGGAATGCTCTTCGGGTCACTCAAATTGGCCTCCAACAGGATCTGACCATCGACTCGCTTGCTGAGTTGGAGAAGTTTTAGCGGTGAACCTTCTCGGAGTTGCGCATCCAGTAAGAGTTTTTCTTTAGGCAAAAATCCAGAGTTAGGTGGCTTAAGGAAGGGGATCAGAATACCAAATTCTTTCATCACTCTGTCATTAAAAGGCAGCTAAGGAACATAATTCTTTCAATCAAGGATAGAGATGGTACCATAGTCACGGACCCCCCAAGGGTGCAACAACTCTTTGTTACCTACTTCCAAGATCTCTTGGTGCCGCGAACTCCGCCTTTGAGGCCTTCGGTGTAGGAAATTCAGTTGGTCGTTCAACACCCGCAGGATATGGAACAGGTTAGGTCTCTCTCTCACCCTGTGTCTGAGTTAGAGATATAAGATACCCTGTTTTCCTTAGCTCGAGGTAAAGCTCTAGGGCCGGATGGTTTCAATGTAGAATTCTTTAAACATAACTCTGGGAGGTGGTAGGTCCGTCGCTTCTTGCGGTTAAAGATTTCTTCATCTTTGGGAGACTTTTACGGGAGATAAACAATACCATCCTTTGTTTTGGTGCCGAAAGTTCTTAATGCATCTACGGTCTCAAACTATAGATCCATTGTTTGCTGCAATACAATATATAAGTGCATCACCAAGGTCCTGGCTAATAGGGTGGCTGCGGTTCTTCAGACTGTCATAAGTCCTCCACAGAATGCTTTTGTCAAAGGCCAGCGGATTAGGAATAACATTCTCCTGGCCCAATAACCTTTTAGTGGATTCCATCTAGACTCTTATTTGCCCAAGTGTGCCGTAAAAGTGGATTTTCAGAAGGCCTATGATACTGTTGATTGAGACTTCTTGGAGCTTGTTCTCGAGGCTTTTGGTTTTCCTATTCACTTGACCCAACTCATTATGGTTTATGTGTGCACGCCCAAATTTTCCGTCTACTTGAATAGGGAACTACCGAGATTCTTCCTAAGTGGTCGCGGTCTTCATCAAGGGGACCCCTTATCCCCTTATTTATTTACCTTGGTCATAGAAGTCTCCTCAAGGATTCTATACCTTCACACGAGACAGCCGAAGTTCAGATTCTTCTGGAGGTGCAAAGCTTCAGGGCTATCTCACTTGTTCTTTGTAGCTGATGTCTTCCTTTTTTGCGAAGCGGATATGGTGTCAATCTCTCTCCTCAAAGGAGGCCTTGATATCTTCTCAGTTTGGAGTGGACTAAGACCAAACATAGACAAGAGTGAGGTTTTCCTTACTGGTGGGACCTCCTTATCTTGGAACCAAATTGCTACCGCCCTGGGGTTTCCACGTAAGGAACTTGTTGGTCAGGTACCTGGGGGTTCCCATTATTATCAAGCGGCTCGGCAAGGCAGACTGTATCTTCCTCGTCAATCGCATAACTGCTAGAGTTCAATCTTGGGCCAAACACTTCCTTTCCTTCGCTGGTAGATTACAACTCATAAGGTCAGTTCTTCATGCCATACAAACCTTTTGGGCTAGTGTCCTTATTCTACCTAGAGCTATCTTAGACCGAATTAAGCAAATTCTAAGACAGTTTCTATGGAAAGGCCCGGCCTTAGTAGGGGTGGTGCGAAAGTGTTCTGGAAGGTTGTTTGTCTTCCGATAGAAGAGAGAGGACTTGGTATTCGAAGGCTGCACGATTGCAACATGGCAGCCATGCTCAAGCACATCTGGATCCTCTTTTATGACAAAGAGTCCTTGAGGTGCAAGTGGATCTATTTAAACTTCTTAAAAAGAAAGAACTTCTAAATAGCCAAATAGCCTTCCCGTTGCTTGTGGGCTTAGAAGAAGCTTCTACAACTTAGGATTGATTTTGGCATCATTTCCGTTGGACGATTGGGAACGGTCCGATCGGTGTCTCTTTGATTTGACCACTTTGGCACCCTGAGGCTCCCTAAACCTAATATTCTCTAACACTTTTATTTATGTTCTGGGCTTTCTAGACAGGCGTCAGTAGCGGACCTCTTTTCTGATTCTGGCCAGGCTCTCAAGGCTTGATGAGGTCATGGGAGCACCCCTTCCCTGTTCTCTCTCAATGCCTAGACCATTTCATATGGCTGTAAAACTCTTCAGACGTTTTTTCGGTGGCTTCTGCATGGGAGAACGTTAGATCGAAGAAGGATGTGGTTCCATGGTTCGCTTTTATTTGGAGCAACACAATCATATGGCGATATCAGTTCAACCTTTGGCTTATTGTTAAGAATCGACTTCATACCTAGGTCTTTTTACTTTCCTATGGTAGGAACGAGAGTGTGACTTGTGCCTTTTGTAACTCTAGGCCTGACTTAGTTGATCATTTATTTTTTGGATGTCGTATCACTGCCGGCCTTGCTTTGTTTTGGGCTTCGAGATGCAACTTCCCTTACTAGAACAGGTCGTGGGCGTACAATCTTCAATGGGCAATGAAGTTCCTCTTTGTAGAATTTCGTCAATGCTTTGCTAGGTTCTCCTTTGGAGCCCTTTGCCATGTGATCTGGAAGAAGAGGAATAACATCCTCTTTAGAGAGTAGATGATGGCGGTCCCGACCTTGAAGAACCACCTCATCAAAGTCGTCAAGGACAAGGCCTTGACTTTCAGAAATGTGGTGGACATTTCAAGAAATGGAAGGATTCAATGTTACTAGGGGTTGGACTCATCCATTTTTACTCCAGTGGTGTAGCCTTGACCTGGCTGCTTCTTCGTTGGTAGCGCTTGCGATGGGCTTCCTCGTTCCCATTTTGGCGTAGATTCAGCCGCTTTTAATGTTTACTCACCTGCTTCCCTAGGTGCTATTGGTTGTTGTTGCGCTTGGAAGGCGTAGTGAAGGTGGAGCCACTTCAATCCTCGAAGGTTGCTATCGTTGGTTGCCGCCGTTTTTCTTTGTCTGTTTCTCCTTCTTTGTCCTTCGTTTTGCTACCATTGGGTTTTTTTTTTCTTGCTGTTGTCTTGCTTGTTTTGGTGCCATTGGTTGGCTGTTCTTGCCGCTGTTTGGCCTTGGTTGCCACCGCGTTAGATGGTCCTTGTTGTTTCTTAGCTCATTGCCGTTGTGTAGGCTAGTCCTAGCCTTTGTTTGGCTATTCTGCTGCCTTTGTTTTGGCAACTGTTGTTTTTCTGTCGGTGCCCTTTCACTCATTTTGACTAGTGTGTCATTATGAGTGTAAGTTTGGGAGCCGATCCTTTTGTATAGTTTTGGTTAAAACTCAGTATATTCTTAATTTACCAAAAAAAAAAAAAAAATGAAAACATCTACGATGTTAGATTAGAATTCACATCAACAATCCTAAATATGATTTCTAATTAACACGCAATCACTGAATCTTTTTCAGGATTTTCTCTTGTTTAATGAAATATAATCTATGTGCAATGCAATTTAACCAAATGACCTAATTCTAATGACGGGCAGTTTCTAATTAAATGGACATAGTAGTAATCACTAAATGACATGCATTTCATGAACTTAATTCTATATGACATGCGCATGATATTTTTCTATTTTTTTTTATAAAATTTGTAATTAAAAATTACTAATAATAAAAATCTAACTAAAATGAGATATTGTCTATTTTATGTTAGGAAATAGACTAATATGAATCCTATCTTAACTTAGAAATTTATCTCGACATGCAATTTAACTCAAAGATATTATCTAACCTAAATACCATCTAAGCAGACATTTTAGTATAATTAGAAAAATATCTAACTATTCTATCATGCAATTCTATCTAGGAAATCAATTTTAATCTACATGATATGCAAATGCAAGCAATTAAAAGATAAGCACCAAATTATTCATGACCATCAAAGATATTATCTATTGTTCGAATTCGGAAATGATATCTAATCAAACTTGATTATTTCGCTAATAAAATCGATAAATTGATCTTAAGCCTTAAAGATCAAGATATTAATTTTATTCTCGTGTGATTAATTATTCCATCTAAAGCCTTATAGATGAAATAAAAAATTGCTGTGCGGTTGCGAATTGGGCAATAAATCATAATTGGGAATATGCCGATAATTCAAATATGCACGTAAGATATTGAAAAGATGCATTAGGCAATAAAATATCTAAATCAAATTTAGATAAGATAATTACCTAATTTCGCAAATAATGTTACCAAATTTGAACCAAACGAAATTTGCTCAACGGGTGATGGCAGTGCGTGGTAGTGCTTGGCTAGATGCGAGGACGGGCAGCCGTGGGCGGTGGGACATTGTCGTTCGGAGCTTTGGCGAGGGGCAACAAGTGCGGACCACTAGTGGGTAGAGGAAGACACGACAGCAAAGGGGCAGTGCTCGCTTGGGCTGGCGGAGAAGCAGTGGTGCTCGAAGACCGGCTGGGGATGGCCTGGAGGGGCGGTGCTGCAGCAGAGCGCGAAGAGGATAGGGAGGTCGGCAAGTGGAGCTGGACAAGGGTGCTGTAGGCGTCGCAGGGCTGGAATTGCGGGGGGTTGAGAGGAGCGTAAAAGGGTGGCAACCAGCGCGGTGAGAGGCGAGCTCGTGAGCTTGGTTGTTGGTTGCAGGCGTCGGTGGGCCGTGGTTCGGAGCTACAGGAGACGGGCGCCAAGTGGTTGCGAGCGGGTTGAGGGTGGAGTCGTGGTAGGGGCGGCGGCTTCTAGCGTCGGGTTGCAGCGACGGTGGTGCTCGGAGATGGCGAGCGGGGGCTAGGCTGCTGTAGGTCACAGGCGGAGCAGAGGCAGCGGTGGCGGGCGTCGGCGAACGGGGTCGTCAGCAATAGGCAGGTCATGAGTTGGCACGGGCTGCAGACGAGGCGAGGGGCAACGGTGGCTAGTGGAGTCGCGAGTGAGGCGGTGGCTGGTGAGGACTTTACGAAGAAGATCAACAGTTCTTCTTTTTTCCTTTTTTCTCTTAGCTCTTTACCTCACGTCCCCTCCCCCTATCTCTGCTGTACTTTTTTCAGCAGAAGGGACACCAGCTAGTTGACCTTAACCCCTCCCAAAAAAAGAAAGAAATTTTTCTTTTGAATTTTGACCTAAAAAAGAAGAAGGAAAAAGCCCCACGCTTTTTGTAGTGTAGCAACCTTTTTATAGGTGAGTGGATTAGGGCTTTATTTCATTCTGCAAATCAACATCCTCGAAAATCACCTCCCGAATGCAATATCCTCCATCGATTTTATCACATATTGCTAAAGATTCAAGATTGCAATGAGATTTTTCTCAAATTCCAAATCTTATAAAGATGAGCTCGCAATATCTCTTTATCACACTTGCCCTATCCGAGGATATTGAAAAGTCCACCGTCATATCACCGAAAATATCAAATCTCTATTTTTCACAATATAATTTTCGGTCATAAAAAAAAAATAAATAACGGGCTTGGGCTAATTTGTTCTCTTCGTGGGTTTAGTCCAACTCGTCAAATTAAAGCTCGAACTACCAAGTCAAATCCATTTGTCACCAGTCCGATACAAATGCAATAATAAAAAAATGCTCCTAAAACTATATGTTATACAATTTAATTCTAATATTCTTTTTTAGGGGTAAAATTAATCCAATTTTTTTAATGCGATAAATGATTAAACGGGTTGTCAAAATTTAGGTATCAACAACTGTTCCTCTTTGAAGGTGAGCTTGTAGAGGTTGCATTCAAAGACAAATTGAGACCTAAAATTGTATCATACATGCACTCAATGATTTTTTGTTGGAAAATGAATTCCATTTTGGAACGCAATTTATATGATGCATGGAAATGCTAATGCAAATAATAAATGAACCTACCTGGAATAACTTACCTTCAAGGAGGGTAGAGTAATTCAAGATAGTTAGTGTTACATGTCCAAGACCCATATCTTTCTACGGTTGCCCAGCATAGTAATGAGGCTTTGTAAGGAGACTACTTTTCTAGGATTTGTACCTTTCTACGGTTGCCCAATATGGCAGTATTTGGTTGTCTAGGACCTAAACTTTTTTTTTTTTCGGTTGCCTTGATAAAAAAATTGCTTCTTCAAGACTCGTACCTTTCTACGGTCGCTGGAATGGAAAACATATATTGTCTAGGACTTGTACCATTCTATAGTCGCCTAAATGGGGATTCACTTTCCAGGACTCGTACCTTTCTATGGTTGCTTGAATAAGAAGCAGCTTTTCCAGGATTTGCACCTTTTTATGTCGCTTGTTAAAGCAATAAATATTGTTTAGGACCTGTACCATTTTACAGTCACCTAAACTGAGGTTTTACTTGACTAGGACCGAACCTTTCTTTGATCGCCTTAATCAGACTGAATCTGGAGAAAAATCTTTTGGAGATAACTCGACCGAGTCAAGTGTCGGTGCACTTGAGAGAGAATACCTTGAATGTTTGTGAAGGTTTCTTATCTCCTAATATCATAATGCACTCTGAAAGAAGCCTGAATGTCAGGAGCTCTTGGGTCATCAAGAAAACATTATTGTGTCGATTAAGAGAAACTCTAGAGTCTTGAAGTACGTTGATTTGATAGGGGGACTCTAGACTATAGAAGCACGCCATGTTGATGAAAAGGACTCTGCATAACGGAGACTTAGCAGTAACCTGCGAAAAAAATCAAGATTATGCTAGCTTTTGACTGAGAGCTTGCTGGACCGCCACTATTGCATCGCTCGTGCGTTCATCCAGAATTGGAAATTCACTAAAATATTTGAAAGTTGGTCAAGGAGGTGGTCTTGCACAGCAACAGGGACCAACAGAGATGCTGAATTTACTAATGTAGGCGTGCTTGAAGCGTTGGACTATTATTGGGATGGAACTTTGCAACATCAAACCCATTGAGTAGGACTAACTGAACGTGAAGCCCGAACCCTAGGGAAAGGAGAAATTTCTTGGCTTTTTTTAATGTCCTTTTGAGTTGTGTGACCCCAATGATGTGGTGTTCGCTGGTGCACAATTCAGCTTGCGAAGCAAAGAAAATCGATGGCACAATCTGAATAGCAAGTAATTGAGGCTAAGGTCGTCGATGAAGGTATCTGTTGGTGGTCTGGCTTGTCTGGACAGCAGGGGCGGTGTCATTGGTTGCTCAAGGTTCAGTTGGGTGAGCAGCAGTGATGAAAGGCGGTAGTTCGGGTACTAGACACAGCAGCACAAACGACGATGGGGGTGGCGAGCAGCAGCAACAGGGGACGTCAAGCTAGAGGCAGCAGCTTAGCGTTGTCGGATCAGCAACTAATCATCGCGGATTGCAGGCTGCTCAAAATAGTGTCACGGGTGGTGAGGCACAACAATGGCATAGGCGTAGTGGCAAGTGGCACAAGTCTTGCGTGGCAGGGGAGTCTCACGGCTTGGTCGAGAGAGGACCCCCTCCCTCCCTTCTCACGTGTGTCTCTCAATGCATTCTCAACGTGGCCGTGTATGGAATTGTGTGGCCTCCCTCTGTCATACCATCGAGAGTCTTTCATAGGTCAATGATATGATTTCTTCCAGGATGGACACGACCCGCTTTCCTTTTTCTTGTACATGCATATACTTTCCTATTTTCTCTCTGTAAGCACATCCCCTTTATACGACAAGATTTCTTTCTTTATGCTAATATGCTGCCTCTTTCACAATATGTCGCCCAAAGCATGACATCGAGTATATGCTACCACGTGCAATATTCCCTCTTATGTTTTGATATTTCATCCGAAATCTTTTCCTTCTATTGCAAAATATATCCCTCACTATATATATTGCATGAATATATAAAAGATTTATTGAAAATATCAAATCGCTATTCCTCAATCCCTCTCTCTATGGGCTTAGTCCGACTCATCAAGTTAAAACTCAGAACCATCAATTCAAAACTATTTGTCACTGGTATGATACAATAATAATAATAATAAAATATTGCTAAAATTATATGCTTTTGTTTTAGGGGTTGAAAATTAATTCTTAATTTTTCTATGCAATACATGGATAACAGGGATGCCAAAATTTAGATGTCAACAAAAATTTATCTACTCTTTTCTTACTTTTTTTTTTTACCTCTTTTCTTTCTTTTCGTTTATTTCCTTTTTTTTTTTAATCTATGGCCCTAGAATGCCAGGACACCCTTGCCAGGGTTGGATTTGATGAGGGCATCACGGCTCTCGCTAGCCAAAGCAAGGATTGCCAAGGCTCCACCTAGTGCTGGCAAGGGTGGCTGGCCCACAGTAAAAACAACAAAGAAAAGAACCAAAAGTAGAAAAAAATCATTAAAAATTATAAAATTATCTACATCAGTATTGTCTATCCTAGGTGGCAGGGCTAATATCCTTGTTATTGATTTCTGATCAAAATTAGTACAAATGACTAAATTGGTTAGTTTAAAACGCTTAGAACTAAATTGACATCCATATAGTAGGTTTATCACATTTTAGATAATATTTCCGAATCCTTCCATTTATTCTCTGTTTTAAGTGAACGAAAACTTATATTACGTTGACAGAGCGAGGACTAAAGTGGACAATCGTGACGAATTTTAAGATTAAAATGCAATTTTTTTGGTAGTTTAAGGATTCGATTAATCGCCCCACGAAATCCCATGGATTGGCTCGATGAAATGAAAGAAAACATAAAGGAGTTCTTCTGAATCAGAGTTGGATTATATAGAATTTTCTAAGGCTTTCCCAAGTTGGAGTTCATCAACGCGATCTTCTCTTTCTCTATATATATGTATGCATGTTTACTTCAAACTCGAGGAAGTAACTTAGATATCAAAGAAGAAACTGAGTGGCGAAGGCCATGGAAGTTCAGCGACCGCAACGCTACGATCCCGAATTCAACCGAGTAGCAGCAATAAAAGCAGCAGATCGTGTTACTTCTTGCCTAATACTCTTGTCGACCGCCGCTGTGGTTATCGCACTCATGATTTTCCTTTTCGACCTCGAGGCCTTGAAAGATCCATTACCGCCGTCATCCGCCATTAGTGAGAATTGGAACGTTGCCCTCTGGGTGGAAAACCACTTGTGGCGGCACCAATTCGGCTAGGACCATGCACAGTTCGTGCTTCTCTACCACAGCAATTTCGCGGCAGGGATGTTTCTCCAGAGATTCAGCATGGCTCCGAGAGGCAATGTGACTCTGGAGACGGGCGCAACTGCGTTCTCTTGCGATGTTAAGGATTGGGCGGCGTGAGCCTATTGGAACCAAAAGAAAGATAATAAACTCTGGAAACTTATAATAAGAACGCTAGAAATTGGAGGGAGAAATTTTTATTGAGAATGTTTCCTCTTCTTTGTGTTTTCATGGACTATAACTTGTGGCTTGATTTACAACTCATAATTTCATTCCTTTAATAAAGAAAAACATAACAACCACATATCATTAAGAGAGAGAACGAAACAGTCCAATGTCAAAGAAAAATGCAACCATTGTGAAGTCTTTATGGCTCTTCTTCAATGTTTGCAAGTTTCTCATCCAACAACCATTGTCCAATAATCAATATTATTTTATTTCAATAGCCTCCCTTAAAATTGATTTCGGAATTCAACATCTCCAAGCATCGTCTTCAATTTTTCAAATGAATTTGCCTTCAGTGGTTTAGTTAAAATATCTGTAATCCAATCTTTTGATTTGCAGAAATTAAGCTCAATTTCACCATCTTTGACTTGCTCACGAATATATTGATACTTGATATCGATATGTTTGGTCCTACCATGAAAAACAGGATTCTTGGCTAATGCCATAGCCAATTTGTTATCACACATTATTTTGGTAGGACCTGCTTGTTCATGCGTATGCATCAATTCACATAGTATCCTAAGGAGCCATATTGCTTGACATGCTGTCGAAGCTAATGTTATATATTCTACTTCAGTTGTGTGCGACGACTTCTTGTTTTTTGGAGGACCAAGAAATTACTCTTGATCCGAAAAGAAGAAGAAGTATATCCAGAAGTTCTCTTATGGGTCTTTATATCACCTACCCAATCACTGTCTGTGTATCCCACCAAACTAAAATTGTTAGTGTGAGAATATAAAGTCCCATGATCACGAGTTCCACTGACATACCATATAATTATTTTTGCTGCTTGCAAATGTGATTGGCATGGTTTCTTTATAAATTGACTAATAATTCCCACACCATAAGTAATATCTGGCCTTGTAGAAGCTAAATATCTTAAATCGCCAACAATGCTTTTGAAATAAGTGGGATTCACTAGTTCACTGGTTCCTTCTTTCTTCAACTCCAACCGTTCTGCTGCAAGAGTCTGTTTTGGTTTGAGCTATTCCATCTTGAATCGCTTTAGAATATCATTAGCATATTTCTACTGTGAAATAAATATGCCATTATTTGTTTGCTTCACTTTAAGGCCTAAAAAATAGGGCATTAATTCTAAATCCGTCATTTGAAATGACTAATCTTAGCCTTTTTGAATTCAACAAACATCTTTTCACAACTTGTATATATCAAATCATCAACACAAGGCACACAATTATTATGTTACTGTTAGTGTTTGACTTGATTATAGTATATGTTCATATGGACATTTTTGAAAGCCATGCTTTAACAAATACATGTCAATCCTCATGTACCATGCTCAAGGTGCATGTTTTAGTCCATATGATACTTTCTTTAATTTATAAACTTGATTTTCATGCCCTTTCTTCTCATAACCCTGCCATTGCTCCACATAGACTTCGTCTTCAAGAACACCATTAAGAAACACTGATTTCACATCCATTTGGTGGATCTTCCAACGATTCTAAGCTGCAAGTGCTAAAATCATCCAAATGATTTCAATTTGAGCCGTGGTGCAAATACTTAAAAATAATCAATACTTGGCTTTTTGCTTGTAGCCTTTTAAAACCAGCCTAACTTTATATCAGTCCACTTGACGGTCTGGCTTGTACTTCATCTTATATACCCACTTGACACCAATGGGCTTCTTATCATGTGGTAGAGAAGTTAGCTCCATGTGTCATTCTTTTCAATGGAGTGGATTTCTTCATCCATCGATTGGATCCACTTCTCATCTACTACCGTGTCATCATAGGATATGGGGTCACATTCTACAAATAAAGAAAAATTTACCATAGTTTCATTAGTGATTCCTTCATTATCACTATCATTATCTCTTGTGATCACGTAATCCTTGAATCTTGATGGCATCTCCCTCAATCGCTGCAAACGATGTATCATCGGTTTTGAAGCTACTCTTGGTGAAGAAATTGAACTACTAGGCAAAGATGATGGATCTCCAATTGAAGATTTTTCTGTCTCTCTGGCCAATTGTTCATCTTTAATGGTGATGCTGTTCTAGTCAATCTTCTGAGTCTAGTCCTAGGCTTCATCTTTAAGAAACTAGACATCATTACTGATGATTACTTTCTCACTGATTGGATTATACAACTTTTAACCCTTAGTCATGTCACTGTAGCCAATGAAAATGCACTTTTTGCTTTTGTTGTCCAACTTTTGCCACACACCCAAATACTTGTAGGAACGAAACATTTGGCTTGTTCCCACTCTAAGCCTCTTTTGGAATTCTTCCAAGAACACTCTTGTTGGACACATGTTTAATAGAAATACTATACACACAATAACTTTTTCCAAAAACTTTTCAATTTTAGCCTTTAGCATACTTCTTGCCATTTCAAATATTGTCCTATCCTTTCTTTCTACTAAACCATTTTATTGAGTATAGCTGGCAGTCAACTGACGTTTCACCCCATGAATTTTACAATATTTATCAAATTCATTCGAAGTGAATGCTCCCCCTCTATCTGATCTCAACGTCTTTAGAATAAAGTCATTATGCTTTTCAACATAGACTTTAAATTCTTTACACTGACAAAAGCTTCACATTTTTCTCTAAGAAAATACACCCATGTTATTTTGGTAAAATCATCTACAAAAATTAATGTATACATTTTTGTATGAATGACTCCACCTCAACAAGCCTACATATGTCCGTATGTACCAACTCCAATGGTTGTTTTGCTCTTGGCTTTTCGACTAGAAATGATTCTCGACGTTGTGTTCCAACAAGACATCCTCTGCATGGGTGATTTAGAATGTCAATCAATGTCATGCCAATCACCATCTTTTTTTGGACCAATAATTTTAGTCTACGAAAATTTAGATGACCAAATTGAAGATGCCACAACCAGTTGCTATCTTTCATCATTGCATGAAAGTTCAAAAGATTCTTCATCTGAAGAGTAAGAGGGAATATCTTATTCTTTGTCATCTAGACCGTTGTGATCAAATTATTGTTTACACCCATAATAGTGCAAACTCCATTTTCAATGTGGACTTTGTGGCCTCTTTTGAAAAGTTGCCTAACACTTACTAAGTTCCAAAAAAGTCATAGCACAAAATAAACATCTACAACAGTAACATTACTACTATCTTTTGAGTTGATATTAATATCGCCTTTGTCCATTACAAGAACTTTGGATTTATTCCCAAAATTAACTTCACCGCGAACTATCTCGTCTAAGTGTGAGAATAACTCATTTCAGCCAATCATATGAATACTATAACTGTTGTAACTTTTTTATGGCCCTCACTTGAGTGTCAAGAGCCATACAAAAGTTATAGCACTAGTAGTGTCATTTACTCTAATTTTTATTTATGTGTTAAAGGGCTTTATGTAGTCCTTATAGTTTACGGGTGCTTCCAGCAGATTGAAATTACTTTTATCACTAAAAAGGCTAAGATGAGTCTACATATATCTTGTGCTTGTCTAAAGAAGAAGGTGGCCTTGGTCAAAGAAAAGATTGGGTGTCGTCCGGGCCCCACGTTTAGCATATGGAGTGAAATTTTTTTGGCTCTGTACCAGAACGGAGTCTAATAGGGAGAGAGAGAGAGAGAGAGAGAGAGAGAGAGAGAGAGAGGAGATGGAGGGCCTGCGGAGGAGAGAGTGGTCAGAGGGTCTACAGAAGAGAGAGGGTCAGAGCAACTGCAGCGGTAGACGTCAACAGCACGTATCTATCGATGAATGATTTTCCACATGGTTTACGTAAAGCATTTCACTTACCTGGTATTTTTCATGGAATCGATGTGACAGGTACAATAATAAACCCTCGATGACATTGCAAGTTCATTGAATCAATAGTCCAATTTCAATGCAAAGAAAGTCATACCGTCTTGCATTGGGTGAAACTAAGTGGAGGTCCGAACTGATGTTGAAGAATCAGTGGATGAGTTGTGGTTAAGGGTGAAATGCCACTCGAACCCAGAGCTAGCTAGTTCTCCCCGAAATGTGTTGAGGCGCAGCACATGTCATGACTTCGAGATACTATGAATCTTTAGTCAACTTCTGTTATAAAATTTTTTCTGATTTCCAGTTTATCTATGGGATTATGGTGATAGGCCACTATACATACCGGTGCATTGAGTATAAATAGCTAAAATCTAATATTGAGCTTATGATGACATTAGGAAGAGTAGCTACCCTAACAACACCTCCCCGGCCTTCTTATCTATAAAAAGACAAAAAATGATAGTTGGCATAAATGGATCGCACTATAATAATGGAGCATCCGAACCTTGTGGAACCGTCCCTTCTTTTTTCTATTTTTGTATTGAATTTGATCAAATTGGATCTACCCCGCTTAAAAAGAATATTGACGCCCAACCTTTCAAGCAAGCTCCACCAGTGAACCCTCCAATGCATATTAAGAAGGCTAAACGTAGCATTTCGAATCACTTCAAATCATACACACGCACACATAACCGAATCCCCCTCGATACTCACACATGCCTAACACCATGGGCAGTCTAGAACTAGAAGCCCCGCCTTCTGCCACCGCCACCGCCACCGCCCCCAACTCAAAAAAGCCGGTGGCCCCGAACGATGTGGATGACGCTGAGGATGACCTCTCACCTATTGAGCAAGTCCGCCTCATCGTGACCAACACCGACGACCCGACCCTACCTGTGTGGACCTTCCGGATGTGGTTCCTTGGGGTGCTCTCGTGTGCCCTCCTCTCTTTCCTCAACCAGTTTTTTGCTTACCGGACCGAGCCCCTCGTCATAACCCAGATCACCGTGCAAGTGGCGACACTACCCATCGGGCGGTTCATGGCAGCCGTGCTCCCCACGGCAGAGTTCCGGATCCCCGGGCTCAGGCGGAGGACATTCTCGCTCAACCCGGGGCCGTTCAACATGAAGGAGCATGTGCTCATCTCCATCTTCGCCAACGCCGGGAGCGCATTCGGGTCGGGGCCAGCCTACGCGGTGGGCATCGTCAACATAATCAAGGCCTTCTATCTTCGGAGCATCTCCTTCTTCGCCGGTTGGCTTCTCATAATCACTACCCAGGTAATTTTCAACTTGGCCTTTTTAATCAAAGAGTTTTGATTGGTCTCTCTCTGTTGCTTTTTTCCATGAGTAGATCCTCTTTTTTATTTTACGAAAAATTTCAAATAAAAATTTGAAATACCTAATTTTCTCAAATAGAAACCTAAGGTGAAGAATGTTTCAAATAAATGATTGAAGTGATTATATTAGTCTTAAAAAAGTCCGAAGTAATTATGCTATTTCAAATTAGGGCTTAGCCTAGCTGTTTGGTAAATAAGGAAAATAATTTAAAATGCAAAAGATGAAATTGCCCTTCACTAGCTAATGAATTCAGGCCATTCTTTAAAACTAATATAGTTACTTCATACCATTGTTTTAAATAAGATCTACTTTATGTCTTTATTCGAGAAAATGATGACACTTCAGGTTTTTATTTTAAACAATATTCATTTTAGACATTTATTTTGAATTTTTACTTTATTTTATTAACTTTTGATTCTTACAAAGTCACCCTTTTTCTAAGAATTCCCAGCAATTCAAGTGGCCTGTAGAAAGTTGCCACGGGACTCTATAATTGGAAAAAATTCAACAATAATTATTTTATGCAGTTAGCTTCAAAGAGGAAGCAAGCGAAAGGAATATTATCATACATACATTACGCCATTGATATGTAATTAATTTATGACTAAAAAGAGATAATTTACTAGTGGTGGGCACGAGGAATGGTAGGTCATGGAAAAACTCTCTCAATTTATATTAGTTAGATGAGATGAGGTGAGAGGAGATTCAGTCACTTTCTAATCGCCAGCTGGTGCAGAGCACTTGGACAACCACATGCTTATATTCTAATCCTCAGAAAGGCCTAAAATATCTACAAACACTAAAATTACTGTACACTGTAAAAATAAAAAATATCTAGAGATGGTCCTAACATATGAATTCCCATTACAATAAAGTACTCCTGACATATTCCCATTTGTACTTTTTACTAAAAAAAATCGTAAGAAGTGTTGTATTTTTCGCATGACACTCATTTTGGTGCTATAACTTTTCAATTGGCTATTTGGGTGCTGTGACTTTTGATCGATTAATTGAGTAGCATAACTTTTTAAGGACTTTTTTGACTAGTGAAAGAAAATCTAATGCCACGTCAAACTTTTTGACAAGGGAAATCACATTGATGAACATATCTTTAAAAATTATGCTACTTGAGTAATCGATCAAAAGTATATGGCACCAAATAAATGCCGAGTGGAGGTTAAGACATTTGTGGTATCCTAATCTTTATTTAATACTGTCTACTGCTCATTTCGCCTTGAGATTTCAATAGCCCTAGATTTTGGACTTCAGAGCTGAACTTGATGTAATACAAAAGCCCAAAAAAGATTGTATGTTTTCTCCGATATATATCTCAGTTACAAAGTCTAGAATTTTCAAATTAGAGAATAGAAGTTGCATGGAAAAATTGTTTTTTTCTTTTTTGGGTGGCCAAAGAGAATGCTAACGACGTGAGGAGAAGAGGAGCGCAGGTGCTGGGATACGGATGGGCGGGGCTGCTGAGGAAGTACGCGGTGGAGCCTGCTCACATGTGGTGGCCAAGCACTCTCGTTCAAGTCTCCCTCTTCCGGTTAGTAATTCGTCATTTATTTTTATTTTATTTTATTTTCAAGAAAATTGCGCAAAATCACCCTTTCTCCAAGAGATAATTAATAATGTTTGCTACTCGAAATTAAGAAATTCTCTCGACCAAATTGATTTAATCAGTCCTTCACTTTTAAATTTTGACGTAAAGGATGAATTGGGCCACTCACCTCCTCTAAACTGAATGGGTCTCTGTCATGGAAGAAAAGAAACCAAGAGTAATAATACAATATTATAATTATCCATTGTAATAGTTAAGAGGACATCTATCTTAACAATAACCAACGTCATATGCACATTCAAACAGGTGCAGAAATTTGTTTCTGTAGTACGAAATTTAATTTCATGCCGAGAGGGTAATAGCTAGCCTTGTGAGAAACCCGTGATGTCGAGTGTGCAAATTTTTATTCTGAAAAACTACGTAAACCCTTTCCATAATTCCGTCACATTTTTGATAAAAAAATTGCAATAAGATTTTCTCGATAGATTGATCTCTTCTTCCTTTTTCTCCTCATCATAAAAATAATCTAAAAAGGGAAGAAAAAGCTAAGTCGTAGGAACACATAATGGCCCCGACTTGGACATTTGCCTCCGTAGTGGCGGTTCAATTGTCGGGTCACTTGGAGGTTGAGTTTGAATTTTCGAACAAGCAAACTCGTCGGTTCAATTGTCGGCATGTGCGGCTTCAGCAGCCCTGGTCCTTTTTCTTTCTAAGATTATGTTCTAAATATTATTTTTATAATTAAGCAGCCATATATATACAAGGGAAGCCCACGTTTAAAGGCCACTTAAAGCAGATAGAAAGAAGAAAAGCCACCGGACTACAATGAACAGTATCGATAGATCATAGTAGAATCCAAATGGGAAGTGTCAAAAGGTCGCTTTGGTCCGGTCCCGCCTGGCTCTCATTTAGAATTTTTCCTATATATTATATGTGTAATGATGGTTTATTGAATATAATAAGAAGAGTTGTCCATGCGTAAGCAAGAGGAAATCCTTTGGCTGGTCTATCACGGCGACTGGTGTGATCCACGGAATGCGAACGATGAGACGTCAATTCGTGTTCAAAGTCAACCCTTGATTCGAACACCCAATGACGTGGGTGGTCCTGAACCGAGTGTAGATTCCGCCGTAGATTCATCCTTCGGTATCGATCCAAATATAAAAGCATTCACATCCCAACTTCATCTTTAGGTGCTTCCAAGACCTTGACCACAATTACTGAATCAATCTTAAATCTATTATGAGGAATATTAATTCAGTCATAAACTTTTAATATTATTGATATAGTCCTCAAACCTCTGCGCAAAACTCCAATATTGTTAGTTGTTCTACGCATTGGCATGCTAAGATGAACAGCAATCAACAAGAGGACAACATTGGGGTTTTGCATGAAAATTCATAATTACATTGACAAAATTAAAATGTTTATGATTAAATTAACCGAGCTTATGATTTTCCCGCGAAGACTTCTTATGGAATTGGCATCCTATTATAATACATTAACATATAATTTAGGTAGACATCCTTAACTAGCTTTTATTTATGATTGACTTTATTATTGAATTTTGTAACCTTCCACTCTTCTTCTTTCTTATACCAATTAATTACTTAATTATCCCTTTCTTAATTGATCATTCTCTTTGAAATGTTCCATCTGGAGTCACAACAAATCAAAGATTTCTGCGAACATGGTTGCATGCATTGACTAAAATGCATATTGCTCTGCTGAAGTTTCTATAGCTGTGACGTAAGGTCTGACAAGATCATACCAGCAGCAATTCCTACATCAGTGAGGAAATTAAGGAGCGTTTCGCTTTCAAAATGCGACTTAAACGGGACGTCGATGCAGGGAGCTCGTCTTGGAAATTGTATTGGGCTGCCTTAGGAGATAGTTAGGCCTATAGAGTATCTAACCCCTGATCAATGTCGGCAGCGAGAAATCTGTCCCATAACAATAACTGGAAGACAAGACCTTGAGTTAGAACCGAGTAGGACGTAGATCAGATGAGTAAGCATAAGCCGATCGGTGGCAATTAGAACAACAAGACGGAGCGAGAGAATGAAAACACTGTTCATAAGTACAGAAAACCATGTCCATTGTCGAAGCTTTCCGTCTTGCAAGGAAAAGATGACTTACTCCAACGGACATTTGGACATGATGGGCTTATGAAGTTGTAATTCGATTCTGACGTTTCTTAAGGATCTGCATGATAAAAATTCAGTACCTGTCAAGTGTTTGATGGCCATACCATAATAAAATGTGTTGTCGTTATGATATTTGGTACCTTCCGAGGTTGCATCTGCCGACGATAAGCTGAATGTGCAAAAATAATCATGTTCATCAGATTGTCTGTCATCTGATATTGGTATGCCATATGAATTTCGCAGGGCCTTGCATGAGAAAGATGATCAACGCATGTCGCGGGCAAAATTCTTCATAATAGCCTTGATATGCAGCTTCTCGTGGTACGTCGTCCCAGGCTACCTCTTCTCGACGCTCACAAACATATCCTGGATTTGCTGGATCTTCTCCAAGTCAGTCACAGCTCAGCAGATTGGGTCCGGGATGAAAGGGCTCGGGCTTGGAGCACTGACCCTCGATTGGACTGTGGTCGCGTCCTTCTTATTCAGCCCTCTCATATGCCCATTCTTCGCCATAATGAACATTTTCGCGGGATATGCATTGGTGGTGTATGTTGCCATCCCGTTAGCATATTGGGGATTCAATTTGTATGGTGCGGATAGATTTCCCATCTTTTCATCGAACTTATTCACGAAACAAGGCCAGGCGTACAACATCACCGCCATCGTGAACAGCAACTTCGAGCTGGACTTGGCCAAATATGAGGATCAAGGACGGATTCATCTCAGCACGCTCTTTGCTTTCACTTACGGGTTCGGTTTTGCAACCATCGCTTCCACACTGACCCATGTCGGCTTCTTCTATGGAAGGTACTAATTACATCTTGACCTGATTAAGTCTCTGGATCCTGGCTTTTGTCCTCTGATATGGATGAAATAGATTCTGAAATGTTGCTTGCTCGGACAATGGGGACAGAGAAATATATGAGCGGTATCGTGCCTCATACAAGGGGAAGGAAGACATCCACACGAGATTGATGAGAAGATACAAGGACATCCCTTCGTGGTGGTTTTATTTGTTGCTGGTTCTAACTGTCGCAGTGTCTCTCGCGCTCTGCATATTCTTGAACAAGCAGGTCCAAATGCCATGGTGGGGACTTCTCTTTGCCAGCACCCTTGCTTTTATCTTCACTCTTCCAATCAGTATCATCACCGCCACGACAAATCAGGTCATCTGCTGAACAAAAAAAGAAAAAAAACAAACAAGTCTTATTGCTTTGCATCATTGGTACCTTATCATATTGACACCGATTCTCAATATGACCTTCATTTACAGACGCCAGGATTGAACATTATTACAGAATATATCATGGGGGTGATATATCCGGGTCATCCGATAGCCAATGTGTGCTTCAAGACCTACGGCTACATGAGCATGGCCCAGGCTGTGTCCTTCCTCAATGACTTCAAGCTTGGACATTACATGAAGATCCCTCCAAGATCCATGTTCTTAGTTCAGGTACATTCTATTGATTACTTATGACTAAAAATCTTAGATTGCTGGAAGTATTTTGGCTGGTTGTTGGAATTTAAAACCCACCATGGTTGATGCAGTTCATTGGCACGATCATTGCCGGGACCATCAACATGGCTGTGGCATGGTGGCTGCTCAACTCCATCACCAACATATGCCAAACTGAGCTCCTGCCGCCAGACAGCCCCTGGACGTGCCCGAATGACAGGGTATTCTTCGACGCCTCCGTGATATGGGGCTTGGCGGGGCCTAAGCGCATCTTTGGAGTCCAAGGGAACTACCAGGCCATGAACTGGTTCTTCCTCGGCGGCGCAGTTGGCCCATTCCTAGTCTGGTTGCTGCACAAGGCATTCCCGGACAAATCCTGGATCCCGCTGATTAACCTCCCGGTGCTCCTTGGGGCGACGGGTAACATGCCACCCGCCACACCATTGAACTACAATGCATGGGTACTCGTGGGGACAATATTCAATTTCTTTGTCTTCCGTTACCGGAAGAAGTGGTGGCAGAGGTACAACTACGTGCTCTCTGCAGCAATGGACGCCGGAGTGGCGTTCATGGGGGTGCTTTTGTACTTTTGTCTAGGAATGGAGAACAAAGGACTGAATTGGTGGGGAACGGGTGGCGAGCATTGTGACTTGGCGACTTGTCCGACCGCCAAAGGGATATCTGTGGATGGATGTCCGACGAAATAATGTGAATTCATTAGAAAAGTCCACAACGACTACAACTTGAAAAGTTTGAAGATAATGGAGTCTGACTACAGGAAATGTAGATGCTTGATGTACTTCGTTTTCCTCTCATGTTACCAAAATTGTGGATTTATTTGTTTGCATTAGTCATTGGATTATGATGAATGGTTTCAGTAAAGTACTTCGCTTGGAGATACAGAGAAGAGGGTCACGATTGATAAAAGCTGAAGTAATCAAGCTGTCATAAGCAGGCACGGTCACGGTCTGTATTTGCAATGATCCTATTCCTCGACTCGGGGCTTCTACGGATTTTTGCACGGCTTATAAGACTCGTTCATGCTTATAAGGAACTTTCATTGATCAATTCAATGTCCTTGATTGTGTAATCTAAAACATATTTAACTTGTTTGGAGCGGCTATTATATTTTATTTTTGCCTTTTTTTTTTCAAATTTGCAATGTCAGTCGGTGCACCCAAAATGTTTGTGGAATAGGCCATTGTGGGCCGCTTATTGAAAATTCAACAGCCACCCTTTTTCTTTGTTTGTGAATGTCAAAAGCAATCATTTCTAATTATCAATTTCACAATCATAACTTCATTTATTTGAAATATCATATCTAAAAATCTCATTATTACTATACTACAGACGACTAAAGAAGCATTCTCATTAAAAAAAAAAAAATGTCTAAAGAGGGGAATTGGTTTAAGAAGCAATTTTTTTTTTTTAGTTTGGATTTAAGAAGCAATTTAAATAAGGGTTAATACCTTAAAAAACCCCAAACTGGTACACTTGTGACAAATTTACTCCAAACTATTTTTTTGACCATGAAAAACCCTAAACCGGTACACTTGTGACAAATTTACCCCGACTAACTATAAAAAAACCATAAACTGGTACATTTATGATAAATTTACCCCAAAATAATTTATTCGACCACAAAAAATCCCAAACTGGTAAATTTGTGACTAATATACCCTCCAAAAAATTAGATTAATACCACAAAAAAATCACAAAAATTATAAACTGTGACAAACAGAGTGTAAAATCCCAAATTGATATACCGGTCAATTGTCACGTGTTATTTAACTTTATAATTTAACAAGAAAAATTAACTAAAACTAACAGAGGGTAAATGTGTCACAAGTGTACCAGTTTAGGATAAATTTGTTAAAGGTATACTAGTTTAGGGTTTTTGGTGGTCAAAAAAATAGTTTGGGGTAAATTTGTCACATGTGTACCAGTTTGGGGTTTTTCAAGGTATTAACCCTTTAAACAATGGTTAAAACCACAAAAGATTTTAAACTATGACTATTGTGATACAAGTACCTCAATATTTTCTTTGTGTTGCTAATACCCTAATCATATTTGTCGTGACGCAAATACCTATAAAAAAAACTCTGAATTTATACCAATGTGATAAATATATATTGAATATAATTGAAATAGAAGGCATATATGTGATATATAAGTTTGACTCTTTTCATGATGCAAAAAAAAAAAAAAAAAAGGTTGAGGAAATTGTATTACAGTGGACAAGTTTAGGGTTTTTTATGACACAAAAAAAGTTTAGAATATTTATGTCATAATGGTCATAATTTGGGATTTTTGTGTGGCATTTATCTATTTAAATGATTGTTAGATGAAAGATTTAAATTTCTTTCCGAAAAAGGGCGATGTCCACAGGATGAGCTAACAAATGTCTTAACAATATAAATCATACATTTATAAATTTCGTTGGATGATGCTGAAAGTGCTAGTATGAACACCTAGATGGGGGTGAATAGGTGTAAAAACATATTCTACAAAATGCAGTGAAAACCTTTACTTTTAACCTGAGTTTGAGTAACAACAGACTTTTGAAACTGAGTCTAAAGAGCAGCAGATTTTGAGCGAGATTAGACTTTAGCAGTTAAATAGAACTAAGAACAAAATAAAGAGATTCGGAGAAGAGAATAAGAATACAAGGTTTATAGTGGTTCGGCTTAGATTAAGCCTATGTCCACTCTCCCACGCTAACAGCCTTCTTGGCTGGATTCCACTATGCAATCAACAAGAGATTACAACTTTGAGTGCAAACACTTAGTAGTAGATCACACTATCTCACTAAGTCATTCTTTTGGTATTTCTCTCACGATCACAAATATTTAAGCTCACAAGAGACAAGTGTATGATCGAAGTTTGCTCAGACTTTGGAATTATAAATTCTACGCTTCATCTCTTACTTGCTCATCTGTCCTTGATCTCCTTAAATACTCCTTCACTTCCAAACTAACCGTTGGACAGTATCTCGAGGATCGTCTTCCAATCTACTCGTTGAACAGATCTGTATCATGAAGATTTGGTAGCCGTTGAGTGACAAAAGTAGAATCCCAAATTGATTCTGATCGCCCATACAAACAGAATCTCGGTTTCCATAAGTAGAGCTTCTTCGTATAGAAAGTTCTTGTCTTCAAGATCCAATTGTCAATCAATTAGATTGAGTCAATCAAATCAATCTTGATATAGAATCAAAACCAGATCACTAGCCGTTATATGTTTGGGGCTTGTGTTACGTTCTGTCGAATATGGATGTAAAGTCTAAGAGCAATAGACTTTACAATCTAAGTCTAAGTGCAATAGACTTTACAATTTGGGTCTGAACATATTATGCTTCTGAATAGATTTAGCTTTAAGGTCTAAACACAATCTGAATAGTTCAGCTTTAGCATAAAGTTTGTTTTCTGGTTCAACTTCATCACGAGTCTGTCTTCCGGTTCAGCTTCAGCATAAAGTCTGTCTTCCTGGTTCTTCATTCACGTTCAATCTGGAATTTGTCAAAGTGGGCAGACTTGATGTAGAACAAAATTTGACGATAAAGTATAGCAGTCTTCAGAATATACTTTGGACATGTGTTATGTTTAGTCTTATGGTCGTCTTTAGACTTTGATAATATTATTTATAAGTTTTATCATCTACATTGTTTATTACTTAACCATTAAATACGTTAGTAGACTTTGATTTATTTTGTCATCTTTAAAACATCATAAGATATTTTCCTAATAATCTCCCCCTTTTTTTATGATGACAAAACAATCTCTGAATATGCAGATGTGTAATCACACTTTCTAAAATATTGATAAATCAATAATCAAGTTTTAGATTTTCAAAAAATGTGATTTGAATCAAAAGACAGCAAATAATTTGAGCATAACAATATATAGAAAAATAATCACAGCTCAATATTATGCAATAAATAATATTAACCAATCAGCACATATGCATATTTATATTCTCTCCCCTTTTTTTGTCATAATCAAAAAGCGATAATAATAGAAATAGTATCACGTAGAGAATATAAAATATATCTTGCACAATTTAGAAAAATCAGCATTTACTAAGATATACAATATGGCTCACTCCGATCATATATATAAGCAAATATTCAATAAAAATCACATATGCATTATAAAATTCACTTGACCTTTTTGTCACAAAATTTAATAATATTAATAAAAGATTTGTTGATGACAAAAGGTAATAAAAGATGCACTAACTGGATTTTGTAGAACTTGGTAAGTTCTAACAAATTTACCTTTTCCTTTAATATCACAATCAATTCAAAAAGATTTTTTTTTTCCATAATTGATCAATGCTTCCCCTCAATTTGTTGCCTTTTTTAGGTGATCTCGATTCTTTTCCTTTCCTTTTGGATTCACATTATCCCCCTGTCATCATGACAATATTTGCGAATAGCACTAATTGTGGCTTGTGCACGTTGAGCAGAATATTTTTCCTTTATTTCCTTCGTAGCAACAATATCCACAACGATCATTTGTAGTTTGAAATTCGAGGTAAAAATTTATTTTCTTCAATCAAGCTCTTCTCGAATTCAACCTGCATAAACTTAACAAACTTTTTGCACTAGGAAGCTGTTATAATATCAACGTAATATATAATGGCATTTCTTTAAATAAATCGAATATTATCAAATATTTAAATTTAGAGCTACTCAATCTTTCATACAACACATAAGGGATTTCCTTAATAAGCAAGAATTTTGCACAAGGAATAGAATCTTTGAGCCTTCAAAAAATAGTACAGAATCTTCATGATTTTCAAATCTAGCTTTCCAAAATCCAAATGAAAGATTCTTTTGCAACCTACAAATTCAGATAATAATCCTTACAAAAATATCACGTAATACATTCCTCCGATTTGCGGATCAAACTTGCTAGATATAAGATATCTTCTAAGAATATAGAAAGAATATCCATAAATATGCAATAATATTTTTCAAAATCAAAGGGATTTCCTTAAGCATAAATCTCAAAATATGTTATTGATGCATTTTGCAAAAAGAAAATAGATATTTCTCACGTGCCTAAATTGCAATGCCTTATATTTATGAAAAAGATATTTGTAATATAATAAACAATCAACCAAAATTATGATAAATGCACGTAGAAATTTGTAAGGTGGAATGATAAAAAAAAAATATTCTCTTACCCATGGTATATGTTTGAAATATACCGTTGAAAAAAAATCATTACCAATCTTCACATGAGATACATTTTTGATTGCATCATGAATTGCATAGATTTACGATCAGTCTTCCATTAAAATATCTCCTGCAATCAACTCTTTTCCCATTTTAGTATCCATCAATTTGGATCCTTCCATTCCGTTAGAGTAAAATAGAAAATCTCCAAAGATAAACAAATATTCTTTCTTAATTCATCATGACAAAGTATTCAAAGAAAGAATATTATGCACAATGATATTTTGAAAAATAAATTCTCACTTAGTCATAGAACGATAAAAACATAGAGAATAAAATCCTTGAGTATCTAAGAATATTTTGCATAATTAACATCATGTAGAATCAGATTTTTACTTTGCAAAATATGACAATTTGAGAGCATAAAATCAAACCAAATAAACTCAATTATCTCTTAAGCAAAAATGATCACACGTATTATATCAAATCTCAACGCACGAATCACAAAAATAAATCACACTATTCTTTCTTCAATAAAAAAAATCAAAGAATATGATCGTTATAAAATCCGAATCAATCAAGGATATATCGAATATCAAGCATAATGAGAAACTTTAAATTGTGTACTCAAACCAAATTGAGAATAAAATATATACATTCCTTACCAAACTCTACTTCTCTTCCTTTATTTTTTGCACAAATAACTCATCTTTTCTTTGGTACCCATTTCTTCTTGGGTTCATGAGAGTTAGTAGAGTATGCTGTTTTTACCTAATCTATTTTAATAGGTCTCCAGACTTTAGGACATTCTTTCTCAAAGTGTTTCGAGTCTCCACAATTTGAACACTTTAGGGCATTTCGACCAACAGGTTTTATAAACACTTTTTGAAAATGATTTTTGTAAAATGCCTTTGGAAGTTTTTGTCTAAGTCTCTCATTGACTTTAGGAAAATCTATTAGAGAATTATTTTCCTTATTGAAACCAAGTCCCGACTTATTATAGTAAGGAACTTGTATAGAAAGGATATGCTCTAATGTTTTTGATCCATTTGAAAATCTTGTCGAAATATTTGAAAATTCATTTTTCAAAAAATCATTTTCTTTGACAAGTAAATCTCGACTTTCTTTTGTTTGTAGAAAATCTTTTTGCAAAATTTCAAACTTTTCTTTTCGAGAAAGATCATGTTGCCTAAGCCACGAATTCTCATTTTTTAGTTCGGAGATCCTTTTAAGAGAATATTTGAGATTTGAGCAAAACTCATTTATATACTTAAGAACTTTGATAGGAATTGATGAATGACTTATCTCGATTTTCTCATTAGATTCTGAGTCTCGTGTTTGAGTCAGACATTGATTCTGAGTCTGTGTTTGAGTCAGACTCAGATTCTGAATGTGCCATCAAGCATATATTTCCTTGCTCATCATCTTCTTTCATGGTTCTTTTTTGACCATTCTGCTTATATTGTCTTCTTTCATTGAATTTCTTTCCTTTTCTACTTAGCTTTTTGAATTTCTTGATCATAAAGGCAAGTTCTTCGTCGTCCATGTCATTTTCTGAATTTGTATCATCAGAATCAGCATTAGATTTAAGTGCAATGGACTTCTTACCTTCGGGATCTTCATCAACAATTTGTTTCGCTTCGTAGGATTGAAGAGTGCCAATCAATTTATCAACGGAGAGTGGCATAATCCTCCGAGTCTCCCGGATTGAGATTTTGACATGGTTCCAATCTTTTAAGAGACCTCGCAAAAGTTTGTTGACCTTCATTGGGGAAGAAATTTGCTAATCTTTATATGCTAAACCATTTACAATTTCTGTAAAATGGCTGAACATATCTCCAATCGACTCTCCTTGCTTCATCTTGAAGGATTCATATTTGCCAAGCAGAAAGTTTACTTTTGTCTCTTTTACACGATCAGTCCCTTCATATGTAACATGAAGTCTATCCCAAACTTTTTTTGCTGTTTCACATGAAGAGATTCTGTTATATTCAGTAGGAGACAAGGCACAATATAAAGAATAAATGGTTTTTGCATCAAGCGCTTCTCTTTTGGACATCTCTGCCCGAGACATAGCAACGGGGGGTTTGCTTTCTTTGTCTTTGTCATTCTTATTTGATGTAAACATAGTAGTGGGATTGATTCTTTTTTCCACAACATCCCATTGCAAGGGATCTCTGAATCTTAGAAATGCCTTCATTTTGTTCTTCCACACGTCGTATTCCTTTCCATCAAAATATGGTGGCCTGCTGTTGCTTTGCCCTTCCATAAGTCCTAGTATCAAGATACTAGCCAAAGAAGATCTTTAGCTCAAAAGTAAAAACACTTTTATGAATCGAGCGCTTGGTTCTGATACCAATTGAAAGTGCTAGTATGAACACCAAGAATGGGGGTGAATAGGTGTAAAAATAGATTCTGCAAAACGTAGTGAAAACCTTTACTTTTAACATGAGTCTAAGTAACAACAGACTTTTAAAACTGAGTCTGAAGAGCAGCAGATTTTGAGTGAGATCAAACTTTAGCAGTTAAATAGAATTAAGAACAAAATAAAGAGATTCAGGGAAGAGAATAAGAATACAAGGTTTATAGTGGTTCGGCTTAGATTAAGCCTATGTCCACTCTCCCACACTAACAGCCTTCTTGGTTGGATTCCGCTATGCAATCAACAAGAGATTACAACTTTGAGTGCAAACATTTAGTAGTATATCACACTATCTCACTAAATCACTCTTTTGATATTTCTCTTACGATCACAAATGTTTAAGCTCACAAGAGACAAGTGTATGATCGAAGTTTGCTTAGACTTCGGAATTATAATTTCTACACTCTGTCTCTTACTTGTTCATCGATCCTTGATTTCTTTAAATACTCCTCCACTTCCAACCTAGCCGTTGGATAGTATCTCGGGAATCGTCTTCCAATCTACCTATTGGACAGATCTGTATCAAGAAGATTTAGTAGCCGTTGAGTGACAAAAGTAGAATCTCAAATTGATTCTGATCGCCCATACAAACAGAATCTTGGTTTTTATAAGTAGAGCTTCTTCGTATAGAAAGTTCTTGTCTTCAAGATCCAATTGTCAATCAATTAGATTGAGTCAATCAAATCAATCTTGATGTGGAATTCAAACCAGATCACTAGCCGTTATATATTTGGAGCTTGTGTTACGTTCTGTCAAATATGGATTTAAAGTCCGAGAGCAATAGACTTTACAATATGAGTTTGAGTGCAATAGACTTTACAATTTGGGTCTAAACATATTCTGCTTATGAACAGATTTAGATTTAAAGTCTGAACACAATCTGAATAAGTTCAGCTTCAACATAAAGTTTGTCTTCTAGTTCTTCATTCACGTTCAATCTGGAATTTGTTAGAGTGGGTAGACTTCTGAGGTAGAATAGACTTTGACACTAAAGTCTGGCAGTCTTCAGAATATACTTTGGACATGTGTTACGTTCAGTCTTCTGGCCGTCTTCAGGCTTTGACAATATCATTTGCATGTTTTATCATTTGCATGGTCTATTACTTAACCATTAAATACGTTAGTAGCCTTTGATTTATTTTGTCATATTTAAAATATCATAAAGGGATTTCCCTAACAGATGCTATCATAACAACCTATCAAAAGATATGAATAATTTCGAGAAAAAAAAAAGGATTGAGATTGATATCCATTGTGGGGTGTGTATACATATATGTGTGTGTCTATATATATAATGGCGTCCAGATTTTTCGCTCGATGTATTGTGAGTCTCGAATGTTTAACTGTCCACACTTGTGATCAGGCCACGGTAGTTGCACCACCATGAGGACTTTCAACCTCTGCTCGTCCCCATCATTACGGAGTCACCTCATCCTCTCGCCATGACACCTCACTATGCCTCCTCGCCAATTCAGCCCACACGGTCACCAGTGCCACCACTGCCTCAACCCCACCGCAACAACAGCAATTCACGAACCCCGGCTGGTGTGTAACCGTGAGGAGAAGCCAATTGGCCAACAGCTTATGCCAAATCCCCCCGTGGCACAACTAGTAGAAGCGGCAAAGGAACAAAAGTCCACCGCCCTTTCCCCTCGTTTCCTATGCACCGCAACACCATCCAACGACCTCAACATGTTGCTCATTGGAGTCGACCAAGAAGGCCATGAGCGGTAGAATAGAAGCCAGCTTCCCTCGTTCTGCCTTCATCCACAACACACCCAGCAATGGCACATCTCTCCCTTGAAGTCAATACAGATCTGCTCCGTGTCATTCCCCTCAACACTCTCCCCAGGAAGCGACACCTCAATGGCAGCAACTAACGATGAAGGCTAAGGTCGGAAAAGAGAAGAACGAAGTCGCCGCTTCCTCCTGCTCTTCATCGGCCCACATCACTTCGTTTTCTCCATTGTACCTCAGTCCCACTACTGCCATTACGAAGCCAGCAACAAACTATTCTCTCCTCAGCTCAAGGCAACAGTCAACTCATCCCTCTTCAACTCAGAGCTCACATCGCTGCCGTTAGCCATGCCATCGCCCCACCGAGCCACAAATGCAGCCCTCTAGGACCCGAGGCAACTGCGTGCTATCCTATATCAATCAATTGTTGGGTTCAGAAATTTTTGACTTTTGTGATTTCAGAGACATTAGCACCTAGTCGCAAGTTTCGCAAAAAGTTATATAGTTAGAATGTTTGGAATTAGTGGGTTTGTATATGTGTCATGGAAAGGTTATATGTTGAATCTTCGTATATGCCTGGACTGAAGATACCGAAAGTTGAGCCAAAATAGGGAAGGATTGTCCAAGTTAGGTTCAGTTTTAGTCCGACCCTCAGCTTTGCAAATTTCGTACCAGCTTTTATGATGTGAGCTCCTTGGGGCATCCTTCGCAAAAGTCTTTTCTTATTGGCTGTTTTATGACATACTTTAAATTTAGATTTTTTGGACTTCGTATGGCAAAAATACATTTGAAAAACTATTGAGTATGCAATATGTTCTACTATTATTGAACCGACCTTTCCATGATTGCCATTTTTCATAGAATTTTTGGTCAATAATTTTAATGAGTGTCCTTCATGAAAGTTGTAGAGTACATCCTAAACTACCACATAAAATTTTCATAATATTTCAAAATCATTTAGCTGGCAAAACAGTGTCATTTTGAGTTCTATTATCTACCAGAATGTTCCACTGCTTCAGTCAAGTTTTCAAAAATTTATACAGTGTTGTATAAACCAAATTAGACTTTGATTCTTTCATGGAAAATATTCCTCTAGATTTGTCTATCTTATTCTATATTTTCATAAATTTTGAAGCCCATTTACTTAGACAACAATCTTAGTTTCCAGAAGCATGCTAAACACCATTATAGGGCAAGTTTAGGGACTTTGATATGGATTCTCCTTGCAATTCGTCTGATATAGGTATGGGTGAGTTTCTATTAGCCTAAGGGGGTATAATTGACTAAAGATTCGTTAGATTCATTCTTCAATTTCCTTGCTAGTAATACTGTCAATGCCATTTTTAAATTGAATTATAAAATTGTCGCTTTATGGTATAGATGTGTGACTAGAATTGCCATCGGTCCTTAGGACGACATTGTGCCAGTGATGGTAGGGATGCTTGGTGGGGTAACCTGGTTCCTTTGGATTTTTTTGGGGGGGGGGGGGTGTAACATGGTTCATGCCTTTGTGATTTTAGATGAGTGCGAGATAGGGAGTAACAGGGTTTCCTCAAGGATGGTAGCAATATTAAGGATGAGCATGGTTTGGGTGGGCGGTTCCCATCTTGGAATCGAGAGCCACCCATTGAGGATCGATTCCAAAAAAATTAGAATAGAGAGCCACCTATTGGTTCCATGGATCTAGCCAAGAACCAGACTGCCAATTGACTTCGATTCTTAGGTAGGTCCATGGAATCAATTCTCAATCTTTATAAAATTGCATTTAATATAAAATTTTCATGCTAAACCTAACTTCTATTTAGAGCACCAAAGCTTCTTCGGCCTTATATTCAGGTTGAATTGAGAGCTATTGATTTTGATTAAGGATTGAAAATTATAAAGCGGAACAAACAAAAATAATCATTAGCTAAAAATTTAATTTATTCAAAATCATGATATGGTCCTTTTAGGTTTCTCGACATCGAAACATGTGGAGAATTAGACTCCACGTTAAAAGTCTTAACCTTTATAGAAGTTAAAAATTTATCGCTTGGTCTATTTCTTTTTTTTTCAACATCTATCTAATTTAATCATAAAATGACTAAAACAAGCTGTTGGCTCTTAATTTCATATCATGAAGACAAAGTGCCACAACATTTATGGACATCTCTAATCGATTCTCTCTTTCCTCTACATTTGTTTATTTTATTTTGGTTGAAAAAGCAAGTAAATGGTTATTAGAATGAAAATAAAAGAAAAAAAGTAGGGTGTTAATCCTATTACACATTTAAGAAACAAAATTAGTCAATAATGTTCAATAACTACAAATATACATATATTTACATATATATTTGGTTGAAAAACTACAAAATAACTAAGTAATTGAGATGGAATTTCTTTTTTAAAATATATGTATACTGGTTCGATTTGGGGGCGGGCAGGCAGTTTCATGTCTAAAATCGGGAATCAAATCAATACTCATCAATTCCACTTAATTGGAATCGAGAACTAGATCAGCCCCCATGAGAACTGTTGGTTTTGGTCCGATCTAGTTCGGTTCCAAGCGGTTAAGATAGTTCCCAGTTCTTTTGTACAACCCTAAGTAGGGCTGGGTCAACCCTGAACCAACCCTGGACCAGCCCAACCCTGTCGGTCCTAGTCCGTTTCCTAGGGAGATTAGGTCGGTCTTTGGTCCTAGAATTCCTGGACCAACACTTTGTATGGGTCGGTCCTCGATCCTGAAAGTTTCGGGTTGGTCTAACTCGGACCAACCCCGACTATATATATATACTTATAATTTTTTTATATAGAGAAAATTTTAAAATAAACGGCGTCAACAATATTAAATAACTCTTTAGTGAGGAGTTCAAGTAATTTTACATTGTTATTTAATAACTTAAATTTTTAATATCTTTTACAGCGTCAATAGTCATAATCTATGAATGAGGAAAATGTTTTTGTGAGGTGTTCTTATGGCGTCCAAAAAGGTATAAATAGTTCCTTATGGCATCATTCTCTAATATTTGTTCTCTTTTGTCTTATTTGTCCTCCTAGTCTTCAATTTGCAAAAATTGAAAGAAACAGCTTCTCCACTCACCACTTCACACTTGCCTCACTCGCTTTGGGTCACTCGTGCTACTTGCTGCTCGATGCTTGCTTGGCATGTTGCTTCCCGCTCGACATTCAATGCTCATTCCGTTCGATGCTCACCTCACTTGATCCTCACCGCTTTCCTTTCTTAGTTGACCTCGCTCATCATCGAACCCATTGGGTCGGTATGGTCATCGGTTGCCATTTTAAGAAGTACAAAAAATGAAATGAAAAATTATTGGTTAGTCTTGGGTTGACCCTAAAATCGGACCAAACCCATTGGGTTAGTTCGGTTCTCAATTGCTTTTTTAAGGAGTATAAAAAATGAAATAAGAAATTATTGGTTGGTCCTGAGTTGACCTTAAAACTGAATTGAACCCATTGGGTCAATTCGATTTATCGATTGGTCCCGGGTTGATCTTGGAACCGGACCGAACCCATGAGTCAATCTGGTCCTCGGTCCCAAGCTCAATAGGGTCGGTTTTTGGTCCTAAAAATTGAGGACCAGCACTGTGTGGGTTGGTCCTAGGGTTAGGGGGCGGACTGACCCAACCCGGACTATTCTCACCCCTACCCCTAAGTAGCATGATAAATTTATATTAAAAATAGCCTTAGTACTTTTGAATTCTAATTGAGCTACTGATTACTTGTTTGGAAAAGCCATTGCTTTTATTGATCTACTATGTTAATTTTGAAAAAGGTTCTCAGGTAAGTTGATTTGAAATTGATTCCATAATCTTTATATGGAGACTTTCCTTATCAGTTCAGTGATTGGTTTATATAGTATAGACATGTGAACTTTCTACTTATTGAATTTAGGCTCATTGGTTGTTGATTTTATCATTTCAAATCAATAGAAATATGTTGATCCTTCCTGCTTCTACCTCTATTAGTTATGGGGTACCCATGGATCTCACCTAGCATTTTTCTAATTTCATGGATTCAGATTTTCCGAACATCACCTTCATCCGGTGTATAACCATTTTGTTTGTAGACATAATAGTTCTAACGGCCCCATACTCATGGGTTTCCTCGTGGTGTACGCACGAGTAGGTGGATAGCTCGTGGGGCGGATCCCACACCTAGGTGATGATGGAGATGACGATGGTGGTAGTACAGTCAACTAAGACAGGTGTAGGAAGGTGAAGCAACATTTTTGGATTATGGGACGACTTTTGGGCATACTAGTATTGGAGGATAGGTGACTAGACATGTACAAAACTGTCTCAAGGTCAGGATGGTATCATGGGTTATGATTGATGTAGTTCCGAATGATCAATTTTTGAAATCCCCATTATAAGTATACTGACATTGTCACATAACATAAATAAATAAGGAAATGAAATTTGTTAGCTCGGTTTATAATTCCGCATGCTTATTTTGAATGTCGTATGTCCTAGGTGGTTATTGATCCAAATACGCTTTTGCATGCTTAAAGTGAAAAAGATTTTAATAATCGCGTCACGATATATATGTTCTCTTTTTAAATTAATCACAAGTCAAAATGCGTTGGGAAGAACCCCTCTGACCCTAAAGTTGCCGCATATTCCGCTATTAAGCGACAATGGAATCTAGATAAAAGATTATGTCCATCCTTATCTTTGTCTTTATCTTCATCACTTAAATAAGACATTCCACAAACCAAACAAAAAAGTCTGTTCCCCTACCCCAATTTCACATCATCCTTTACTTCCCACTTTTTGCAAATCTCCAAATTATAAAATCTATCGTTTGATAAAGCTTTTTCAAAGTAAACGTGATGACGATGTGTTTATGTAATCGGGATGATGTGACAAGTAGAATAATATACCCACAATGACATTACATGCATGCTAAATCAATAGTCTAATCCCAACAAGAAAAAAATTCATACTATCTTACATCATATCATGATTTTGAGATACTATGAATCTCTAGTCAACTTGTATTATAAAAACATTTTTTGATTTCCAATTTGTCCACGGGACTGCAATGATAAGCCACTGTACATACATGCGTATTGAGTAGTAATAGCTGGGGTTACGTTTAGTCATTCGGATTTTTAATAAAGATAAAATTTGGTAGGATATGATATGAAATTCAATGATTTTGCTATATCTTATGTGATTGCAATAATAAAAATCAAATATATTTACATTATATCATATACATTAATTGGTATAAATGATAAATTAATATAGATAAACCAAAAATTTTATAAATAGAGATATGATAAAAGCTTCTATTTATTTCTAGGGTTAATACTTTGAAAATCCCCAAACTGGTATACTTGTGACAAATCTATTTCAAACTAATTTTTGATAATGAAAACCTCAAACTAGTACTTCGTGACAAATTTATTCCAACTAGTCATAAAAAATCCTAAATTGATACACTTGTGACAAATTTGCCGCAAACTAATTTATTCGACCACAAAAACCTCAAACTAGTATATTTGTGACAAAAATGCCATTTGTTAAATTAGATTAATACAAAAAAATAAAAAAATTTGTATAATCTGTAACAAACGGAGAGTAAAATCTCAAATTTGTACACCTATCAACTATCACGTGTCATTTAATTTAGTAATTTGACAGTAAAATTTTACGGAAATTAATAGAGGGTTTTGTCAAAGGTGCACCAATTTGGAGTTTTTTGTGGTAAAAAAAATAGTTTTGAGTAAATTTATCACATATGTATCGCTTGAGATTTTTCAGGGTATTAACCATTATTTCTATTTATTTATTTATTTTCACTCTTTTTTAATTAATTTCTTCCCCTTCCATCATTCTCCAGCAAAATTATATTAAATAGTAAATTGTACTAATATACCTAAAATGCGAAAATACATAAAAAAATCTAATAAAATATATTATATTTTATATTGAATTTATATAATAAAATATAACTGAATTGAAATGTATAAATATGAATAAGATTAAATTAAAATAACTAAATTGTTATTTTGAATTTGTTATATTAGAATTCAAACATTTTTTTATATTGAAATACAACTTTAATTTTGTTGATTTAAGAAGATTGTTATTCGAGAAAAATAACTTTTCAATCATAAACATTGGAAATCCTATTTATTTTTATCCCACCCCTATAAGATAATTGTATTTGGTTTATATTCTTCTTATATTTGACTTTATCTTGTCTCGAGTAAGTATCAAATATAAAACATCATATCCAAAATTTTATTCTGATTGCCAAGCAGAGCCTAAAATATAATATTGAGCAACTGGCGTGAAGCTCTTATGATGACATTTGGAAGAGTAGTTACATTGGCAACACCTCCCCACCCTTTTTTATCTACAAAAAGGAAAAAAAAAACTGAGAGTCGGCATAAATGAATCGCACCATAATAATGGTAAGCCTTGAGGAACTGTCCCTTCTTTTTTTCTATTTTTGTATTGAATTTGGCCAAATTGGATCTACCCCACTTAAAAAGAGTATTGACGTCCAAGCTTTCAAATGCTCTACCAGTCAACCTTCCAATCCATATTAAAAAGGCTAAACTTAGCATTTCAAATCACTTCAAGCCAAGCCATACGCACGCACAAAAAACCAAATCCCCCTCGATACTCACACATACCCAACACCATGAGCGGCGTAGAACTAGTAGCCCCGCCTTCCGCCACCGTTGCCAACTTGAGAAAGCCGGTGGCCCTGAACGATGTGGACGACACAGAGGATGACCTCTTGCCCATCGAGCAAGTCCGGCTTATCGTGACCAACACCGACGACCCGACCCTGCCTGTGTGGACCTTTCGAATGTGGTTCCTGGGGGTGCTCTCGTGCGCCCTCCTCTCTTTCCTCAACCAGTTCTTCTCATACCGGACCGAGCCCCTCATCATAACCCAGATCACAGTGCAGGTGGCAACCCTACCCATCGGGCGGTTCATGGCGGCCGTGCTCCCCACGGCGGAGTTCTGTATCCCTGGACTCGGGCCGAGGATGTTCTCGCTCAACCCAGGGCCGTTCAACATGAAGGAGCACGTGCTCATCTCCATCTTTGCCAATGCCGGGAGCGCGTTCGGGTCGGGGACGGCCTACGCGGTGGGCATCGTCAACATAATCAAGGCCTTCTATCTCCGGAGCATCTCCTTCTTCGTCGGTTGGCTTCTCATAATCACTACCCAGGTACTTTTCCCATAGTTAAAAGGACTTGGCCTTTTTAATCGAGAGTTTTGATAGTTCTCTTTCTTTTGCTTTTTTGCATGAATAGATCCTTTATTTTATTTTATAAAAATTTCAAATAAAGACCCGAGATGCCTTATTTTTTCAAATAAGAACATAAGATGGACAATGTTTCAAATAAGAGTTTGAAGTAACTATATCAGAAACTATATCAGTCTAAAAAAAAGGCATGAAACAATTATGGTTATTTCAAATAATAGTTTAACCTTGCCGTCCAACAAAAAATTATGACCGATCTGATATATTTTCATTCAAACACGATTTAAATTTAATTAGATTTAAAAATTTATTTAAAAAAAAGCAAGTATTTTTCTTTTTAAGTTTTTTATGAATTTTCTTTTTTGAAAAGAAAAAATATAAAAAGAAAAAATATAAAAATACAAAAGACAAAACTGCCCTCACCAGCCAATGAGTCCAAGCTTTTCTTTGAGACTGATATGACTATTTTATGTCCTTATTTGAAATAATGTCTATTTCAAGTTCTTATATAAAAAAAAAAAATGGCATTTTGGGCTTTTTTAAAATAAAAAATGTCCACTTTAGATACTTATTTAGAATTTTTATTTTATTTTATTAACTTTTGATTCTTACAAAGTGACCCTTTTTCTGAGAATTCCCAGCAAGTCAGGTGACTTGTAGTAAGTTGCCCACGGGACTCTATAATTGGAAAAATTTCAACAATAATTATTTTATGCAGTTAGCTTTAAAGAGGAAGGAAGCGAAAGGAATATTATAATACATATATTACGTCATTGACAAGTAATTAATTTATTAACTACGTATTTTTTGGTTAAATTTCATGACTAAAAAGAGATAATTTGCTAGTGGTGGGCACATGGAATGGTCTGTCATGGAAAAACTTTCTCAATTTATATTAGTTGGATGAGATGAGATGAGATTGAGGTCACATTCTAATCGCCAGCTGATGAAGAGCACTTAAACAAACACAGGCTTATATTCTAAGCCTCAGAATTGCCTAAAATTACTAGGAAGCGAAACTTATCTAAACTGTAAAAATCCAAAAGTATCTAGAGATGGTCCTAACATATGAATTCCCATTAGCATAAAGTATTCCTGACATAATTCTATTTGTACTTTGTATTAAAAAAATCATAACAAATATCGTTGTCTTTTGCACGGTACTAATTTTGTTGATGTAACTTATCAATCAATCACATAATTGTTATAACTTTTAAATCAATCAATTGAGTGATATAACTTTTAAAAGACGTTCTCAACAAGTGATTGGAAATCAAATGCCCCGCATCAGATTTTTCGGTAAGGTAAATTGTGGATATTGCTTGAATTAATATTTTTGAAAAGTTATGTCACCTGATTGATTGATGAAAAAGACATGGTATCCAAATGATCATTGTATATAAATTGTGACATTTATTGTATGTTAACTTTTATTATGTACTATTTAATGCTCATTTCAACTCGAGATTGCAAAACACCTGGGTTTTACATTTTAGAGCTGAAGAAACTTGATGTAATACAAGAGCCCAAAAAAGATTGTATGTTTTCTCCGATATATATCTCAGTTACAAAGTACAGAATTTTCAAAGTAGAGAATGCTAATGATGTGAGGAGAAGAGGAGTGCAGGTGCTGGGATACGGATGGGCGGGGCTGCTGAGGAAGTACGCGGTGGAGCCTGCTCACATGTGGTGGCCAAGCACTCTCGTTCAAGTCTCCCTCTTCCGGTTAGTAATTCATCATTTATTTTTATTTTTTATTTTATTTAAAAAAATTGCACAAAAACACCCTTTCTCCAACAGATAATTAATAATGTTTGCCGCTCGAAATTAAGAAATTCTCTCTACCATCGATTTAGTCAATTCTTCACTTTTAAATTTTGATCTAAAGGATGAATTGGGTCAATCATCTCCTGTAAACTAAATGGATCTCTGTGATGGCAGAAAAGAAACCAAAAGTAACAACTATTCTTTATAATAATAATAATTAAGAGATATCTATCTTAACAATAACCGACGTCATATGCACATTCAAACAAAGGGAGAAATTTGTTTCTGTAGTATGAAATTTATTTTTGTGCCAAGAGGGTGCTAGCTAGCCTCACAAGAGAAACCCATGATGTCGAGTTTGTAAATTTTTATTCTGAAAAGCTACGTAAAACCTTCCGTCACATTTTCATCTCATCTTTCTTTTTCTCCCTCATCATTTAAAAAGGGGAGGAAAAAGCTAAGTTGTAGGAGCACATACTAGCCACAACTTGGACATTTGTCTCCGCAGTGCCCATCCAATTGTCTTCTCAGATATCTTAAGCGTGCATTTGCGACTTGTTATTTTCCAACATGCGTGAGTTCAAAACGAAGGATGGATGTAGAATTCAAATATAAGGCATGGGTTACCATGCACGTGGAAGCTGTCGGCATGTGCGGCCCCAGCAGCCCTGGTCCTTTTTCTTTCTAAAATTATATTCTACATATTATCTTTATAATTAAGCAGCCATTTATTAAATAAGTATACAAGGGAAGCCCACGGTTAAAGACCACCTAAAGCGGATAGAAAGAAGAAAATCCACCGGACTATAATGAACAGTATCTATAGATCATAGTAGAATACAAATTGTTCGGGTTAGAGGGTCACTCTGGTCCGGTTCGTCCTGGCCTGGTCCGGCGATATGATCCGAGCCACTCCAGTGATCGGAAGATACTAATCAGTACGACACGAGATCCGTCAATTTCCATTGTATGAGGAGGCTTGTGTCATGGTGTGAGTACACTGGCGGGTGCAGGAACTTGGCTTCGAAGGGTCGGATTACAAAAATGTAGCTCGAAGGGGAGGTTGAAAAAGATAGTTTCAAGAGGAATTTAGTTAGATCATGATATATATGTTTTCACAACATTTACATCTTAAGTTTAACTTGTTACAGAGCGTGCGGCAGCAACTTTTGCCGGCCTCTCCGCTTTGACATTGCATTGGGGCTATATATACTCACACATATATTATATTAGGGAAAATTTCAAATAAGAGTTTGAGTGAAACTTATTTTAAATATGGAGTTAAAGTGTTCTCATTTTTCAAATAAGAGCATAAAGTGAAGAGGCTTGAAATGACCATATCAATCTTAAAGAATTGCCTAACTCATTGGCTATTTTTTTCCTTTAATTTTTTGAATTTTTTTCCTATTGTCTTTTTTGTATTAGATGACAAAATAAATTTCAAGAAAATGGAAGGGGAAGGGAAAACGATGAGGGCTTGCAACCCTCAACACCGCCACCCCACCATCACCGAGAAGGGCCAACAATGGTGGGGATGGTTAGCCAATGGAGGGTCGCTAGCCCTCACCTAAATTTGACCAAGGGCCACCACTAGCAAGGGTCAGTCACAAGTGTTGGTCGTCACTTGTGGTCTAGCTGGTGCCGAACAACTCGCCAACCCTTCGTCAACCATCTCCACCATCACCGACGCTTGCGGTCTAGATGGTGGGGTGATGGCGAGGTCTAAGCCCTTGCTTGATTTCATTCCTTTTTTTAAAAGAAAATTAATTTATTGTTAATATTTTTAGATAATATTTAAAATTTTATTGGACGAAAATGCCTTTGACTGGCCAACGAGTCAAATCTTCATTTGAAATTGTCATGGTTACTTTAAGTCCTTCTTAATAATTTTCCCTATATATTCTATGTCTAACGATGGTTTATTGAATATAATAAGAAGAGTTGTCCATGCGTAAGCGACAGGGAATACTTCGCCTGACTCACTCAATTCATGTTCAAAGTCAACCCTCGATTCGAACACCCAATGACGTGGGTGGTCCTGAACCGAGCATAGATTCTGCCGTAGATTCATCCTCCCGTCTGAATTCCAAACATAAAAGCATTCACATCGCAACTTCATCTTTAGGTGCTACCAAGATCTCGAGGATAATTACTGAATTAGTCTTAAATCTATTATGCGAAATGTTAATTCAGTTAAACTTTTTCAATATTGTCGATATGGTCCAAAAATTGCTGTGTGGAACTCCAATGTTGTTGGTCGTTCTGCTTGACATGCTAAGATGGACAGCGGCAATCAACAGGAGGACATCGTTGGGGTTTTGTGAGAAGATTCAAAACTAATTTGACAAAATTGCAAAGTCTAACTAAATTGGTTGAAATTATGATTTTCCCTTGAAGATTTCTTATTGAATTGGCATCCTATTATAATACATGAACATATCATTTAGGTGGATATCCTTAGCTAGCTTTTACTTATGATTGACTTTATTACTGAATTTCGTAACCTTCGACAGTTCTTCTTTCTTATACCAATTAATTACTTAATTGTCCCTTTATTAATTGATCATTCTCTTTGAAATGTTCCATCTGGAGTCACAACAAATCAAAGATTTCTGTGAACATGGTTGCATGCATTGACTAAAATGCATATTGCGCCACTGAAGTTTCTATAGCTGTCACGAAAGGTCTGATAAGATCATACCAGCAGCAATTTCTACTTCAGCGAGGAAATTAAGGAGTGTTTCGCTCTCAAAATGCGACTAAAACAGGATGTCGATGCGGGAAGCTCGTCGTGGAAATTGTATCGGGCCACCTTAGGAGATAGTTAGGCCTAGAGAGTATCTAACCCCTGATCAACGTTGGCGGCAAGAAATCCGTCCCATAACAATAGCGGTAAGACAAGATCTTGAGTTAGAGCCGAGTAGGATGTCGATCTGATGGATAAGCGTAAGCCGATTGGCAGCAATTAGGAACAACAAGATGGAGCGAAAGAATCAAAACACCGTTCATAAGTACAGATAACCATGTCCATTGTCGAAGCTTTCCGTTCTCTAAGGAAAAGATGACCACACTCCAAGGGACATTTTGACATAATGGGCTTCAGAAGTTTATAATTCGATTATGAAGTTTCTTGAGTATCTGTATGATCCAAATTCAGTACCTGTGAAGTGTTTGATCGCCATATCATAATGAAATGTGTTGTCAATAGGCTTATTGGTACTTTCCAAGGTTGCATTTGCCAACGATAAGCTGAATGTGCAAAAATAATCATGTTCAGCAGATTGTCTGTCATCTGAAATTGGTATGTAATATGAATTTCGCAGGGCCTTGCATGAGAAAGATGAACGACGCATGTCGCGGGCAAAATTCTTCATAATAGCCTTGATATGCAGCTTCTCGTGGTACGTCATCCCAGGCTACCTCTTCTCGACGCTCGGAAACATATCCTGGATTTGCTGGATCTTCTCCAAGTCAGTCACAGCTCAGCAGATTGGGTCCGGGATGAAAGGGCTCGGGCTTGGAGCACTGACCCTCGATTGGACTGTGGTCGTGTCCTTCTTATCCAGCCCTCTCGTAAGCCCGTTCTTCGCCATAATGAACATCTTCGCGGGGTACACATTAATGGTGTATGTTGCCATCCCGTTAGCATATTGGGGATTCAATTTGTATGGTGCGGATAGATTTCCCATCTTCTCATCGAACTTATTCACGAAACAAGGCCAGCCGTACAACATCACGGCCATCGTGAACAGCAACTTCGAGCTGGATAAGACCAAATATGAGGAGCAAGGACGGATTCATCTGAGCATGCTCTTTGCTTTCACCTACGGGGTCGGTTTTGCCACCATCGCTTCCACACTGACCCATGTCGGCTTCTTCTATGGAAGGTACTAATTACATCTTGATCTGATTAAGTCTCTGGATCCTGGCTTTTGTCCTCTGATATGGATGAAATAGATTCTGAAATGTTGCTTGCTCGGACAATGGGGACAGAGAAATATATGAGCGGTATCGTGCCTCATACAAGGGGAAGGAAGACATTCACACGAGATTGATGAGAAGATACAAGGACATCCCTTCGTGGTGGTTTTATTTGTTGCTGGTTCTAACTGTCGCAGTGTCTCTCGCGCTCTGCATATTCTTGAACAAGCAGGTCCAAATGCCGTGGTGGGGACTTCTCTTTGCCAGCGCCCTGGCATTTATCTTCACTCTTCCAATCAGTATAATCACTGCGACGACGAATCAGGTCATGTCTGCTGACCAAAAAAAAGAAAAACGAACAAGTCTTATTGCTTTGCATCATTGGTACCTTATAATATTGACACCGATTCTCAATATGACCTTCGTTTACAGACGCCAGGATTGAACATTATTACAGAATATATCATGGGGGTGATATATCCGGGTCATCCGATAGCCAATGTGTGCTTCAAGACCTACGGCTACATGAGCATGGCCCAGGCTGTGTCCTTCCTCAGTGACTTCAAGCTTGGACATTACATGAAGATCCCTCCAAGATCCATGTTCTTAGTTCAGGTACATTCTGTTGCTTCCTTATGACTAAAAATCTTGGATTGCTGGAAGTATTTTGGCTGGTTGTTGGAATTTAAAACCCACCATGGTTGATGCAGTTCATTGGCACGATCATTGCGGGGACCGTCAACATGGCCGTGGAATGGTGGCTGCTCAACTCCATCACCAACATATGCCAGGATCAGCTCCTGCCGCCGGACAGCCCCTGGACGTGCCCGGGTGACAGGGTATTCTTTGACGCCTCTGTGATATGGGGCTTGGTGGGGCCCAAGCGCATCTTTGGAGTCCAAGGGAACTACCAGGCCATGAACTGGTTCTTCCTCGGCGGCGCAGTAGGCCCTTTCCTAGTCTGGTTGCTGCACAAGGCATTCCCGGACAAATCCTGGATCCCGCTGATCAACCTCCCGGTGCTCCTTGGGGCGACGGGTGACATGCCACCCGCCACACCATTGAACTACAGTGCGTGGGTACTCGTGGGGACAATATTCAATTTCTTTGTCTTCCGTTACCGGAAGAAGTGGTGGCAGAGGTACAACTATGTACTCTCTGCAGCAATGGACGCGGGAGTGGCGTTCATGGGGGTGCTTTTGTACTTTTGTCTAGGAATGGAGAACAGAGGACTGAATTGGTGGGGAACGGGTGGCGAGCATTGTGACTTGGCGAGTTGTCCAACCGCCAAAGGGATGTCTGTGGATGGATGTCCAACGAAATAATGTGAATTCATTGGAAAAGTCCACAACGACTACAACTGGAAAAGTTTTAAGCTAATAAAGTCTGATTACAGGAAATGTAGATGCTTGATGTACTTCGTTTTCCTCTCATGTTACCAAAATTGTGGATTTGTTCGTTTGCATTAGTCATTGTATTATGATGAATGGTTTCAGTAAAGTACTTCGCTTGGAGATACAGAGAAGAGGGTCACGATTGATTATAGCTGAAGTAATCAAGCTGTCATCAGAAGCCACGGTCACGTTCTCTATTTGCAATGATTTTATTCCTCAACTCGGGGCTTCTACGGATTTTTGCACGCCTTATAAGACTCATTCATGCTTATAAGGAACTTTCATTGATCAATTCAATGTCCGAGGCCACTTCTGAGATGTGCCTATGTAACCGGAACAACAGAATGTCGATACAGTACCAAGCTTCGTTGCAATAAAAATTTCGAAAAAATGTGTAAAGTAGAATGAACTTGACAACTCCCTGATGAAGAATGATGACAAAGCAGCAGTTGCTCAATAACATCTCCAATGGTTTCACTGCTTACGTAAGGCTCAGCAATTGATTATTTGTCTTTCAAAGAGATTGCTCAACAAAGTGGAGGTCTAATCATACAAAACAAACTCTAATGTATATGCCATCCTCGAAATTCAAAAGTAAATGTCTTAAGAAAATAGCCAAAATTGTACACCTTATAGGACGGGTCAGAGAAGTTCCTAACCTCCTTCAGTTGTTTCCCATTCAAAATGCAACAAGCATTAATATTGGAAAAATGGCACATCACAACATTTGATTAATCATACCTTGGATATATATATCTTACACAATCACTTGGAGGTTGAGTTTGAATTTTCGAACAAGCAAACTTGTCTGGTCACGAATATGTAGGAAAGATAACCACAAGGTATTGACGCCATGTACTAAACTTGAAATACAAACAAATCTTGGCAACACCCATAAAGATTGTACATGATATCTACTACCATCGTATAATTCTATTTAATTAGTATCTTATTCTGAACAAGTATGCAAGTGTATAGTTTCTTTCTTACTCAAGCAGACTAGGATGTATCCTCAGAATTTGCGTGAGAACTTTAGTAGTTGATGGAGAGATTGGCGGTTCAATCATTTAGGAATAAACACGAGCAGATGGAGGGTAGATCCAATAAAAGGAATAAATTCAGTCAATTTCAATGCAAAAATCACAAAAAAAAAAAAAAAAAAAAAGAATACTAGAATTGTCAACTCTATAAATATGCTCAATCAGGTGGTGGGAAGATTCAATAAGAGAACAAATTCAGTCAACCCCAAGGCAAAATTCGCAAAAGGAATGGGTTGCCCCCTGCTACGAATATACACAAACAGGTAGTGGGCAGATTCAATAGCTGAATCTATCAACAAGAACATAACCCTAATCACTTTAATCAGCTTTGAACAATCAATAACATGCCCCCCGTCGGGCTTATTCAAGCGTACGCAGGAAATAAGCCGTTCATCCACTTTATCCAAGCGAGTAAAGTGGAAGCTGTCATCAAATGCAGTCCTTATACAGAATGAGGAAAGGACAGAAAAGAGAGATCTACAAACTTTTTGGTAACTCTCTTATAGAACTATAAGCCAGGTCATTTACAAGCTTTTATTTGCTTTTCTTGCCCGCCTTTAATTTACCAACAATTATATGAAATCATCTACTTTGATTTGAATGTTATTTTTCTCCAATTAACTTATCAATTAGCATTGGGTTGCCGGCTTTCTTTTGGGTTGCTTATAAAAAATACGTCTTTTAAGTTTATCGATTTTTCTGTTGAGTTAAGATTTTTATTTGTCCGGCTTGTCAACTTCTTAATTTACCGGCTCCTTTCGGAAATCACTAATCTCTATTGGAGAAATTACCAACTTTCTCTAATTAAATTGCCAACTATTTGCCGTTACAAACCGTTATTTGGATCAATTGAAAATATTTATTTGATTTATTAAAATATCAAATTTTCTTATCTAAGAACTGGAAAAAAAAAGGTTCTTTCAACTTTTACAGACTTTTATTTTTGTTTTTTTATTAATGACTTAAATTTACCAACTATTATAAACTTATCAACCTTATTTACGTGATTCACAAACTTTTCTCCATTGAACTCAGATCTGACATGCTTTCCAACATTAATAAGTTTTTTTTTTTTTTTTTATATTTTTTAAGTTAACCGACTTTTATATCTTTATTGCTTTGTTACTGACTTTTCTATTAACTTGCAACTTTTACTTGCCTTACAGACTTCATTCAACGTATGACTCTTTTTTTCTTTAATTATCAAACTCAATCAGAATGATTAGTAACTTTTCTCTTATCAAATCATTAATTAGTTTAGCTCTACCAATACTTTCTTGTACTTACCAACATCAATCAAACTAAGATATTTCAAGGATACTTTTAAGAAATACACACACATGATGACACCTAATTTTGGCAATTCTAAGAAATAAAAATCAAAATCGCATCAGAAAGGGAAAAATCATTATGCATGAAAGTAAATGCGGAAGCAATTCCTGGTCAAGGATTAAGATTTAGGAAATCAGGTAAATAAAGAGCAAGAATTTTTATGAAATGGAAGGAATCGAAGTAAGATCGAGCTGATTGTGAAATCACGCTCCGATATACATCCATGAATTAATACAACAAAAGATGGAAATTCGAAAATTGCCATGGAAAGCGGCCGTCTGGAATCATCATAAAAGAGAGCCACAATTTTCGTGACAAACGGTGGGCAAGAATTGAGGACAAAAATTTCGGGTGGAAAAAAATTCGTGCAAAGGGGGAAAATGTCGGAACAAAAGCGTGAGAAAAAAAAAAAGGAAGCGTAAGAGAGTGTTGAAGCAAAAAAAAAAAACAAAAGAACAAAAGGAAAGGGGACTTTTCCCTCGTTCATTTGGGGAAAAGTTCAAAAGAAAAGAAAGAAGAGAGGAACAGCGGAGACGTGAGGGGACGTGAGGTAGAGATAGAGAGAAAAAGAAAGAAAAGAAAGAAAAGGAAAACGAAAAACAGAAGAAGAGAGAAGAAGAACAGGTCTTCTTCTGCCGTCGCCCCTGTTGCCGTGCCTATCGCTGACGCTCGCCCCTGCGCCGACGCCATCTTCGTCCGAGCACCAGCACCACCTTCGCTCGGGCGCCCGCGCCTTTGGCCATCTGCCACTGCAGCCCACGCTGCTGCCGCACCTTCGCCTGTCCCTTCCGCTCGGAGCCCGACGTCACCGCGCCTCTGCAACCCGCGACCCAGCGCTCAACGCCGCCCCTGCCTTCGTCGGTGGTCTGCCTCTGCTCAGCCCTGCAGCAACCAACCCGCCGCCGCTGCTTCTGTTGTCTGTTTCCCTTGCTGGTCGCCACCAGCGACGTCAGCACCTCCACGCCGTCGCCGCCACCCAGCCTTCGCCCGAGCACCAGCAGCACCGTTGCCGCCTGCGCCACCGTCCCCAGCCCCGGCACAAATCGTTGGTCATAAATCCTGCGCGAAAGGTAGTCTTTTTCGTAGTTTTTTTTTTTTAAAGTTTCGTTATTATTTAAATTGGAAATGAATATTGTAGGCATTATCCATAGGGATTTGCTCAAAATTATTGTAATTATTAATTTGATCCGTAAAACGTCGGATCTTTTTCTAATTATATTAATTTTTTGGGCATTTTGATAGTGTTTTAGTTATTAAATCATTATACTTATTAATTTGATCCGTAAGACTTCAGATTAAATTTTTAATTATTTTGAACTTTCTTATATGTTGTGATGTTTAGGGTTAAAATAAAAATTAATTTAATCCGTAAGACAACGGATTATTTTTTCAATTATTTTAATCATTCATTTGATGAATATCTTGATTGTTTAGATATAATATTTATCGATAATTGCTTGTCTTGGAAAATCACTAAAAAATATAAAAATAAAAAATAAAATATTGCATCACAATATGTTGGTTTCGTAAATTATGATTCATTTTTAGATTGCACGTTCAGGTAATTTTTTGAACATATTAGGATTAGATTTAAATAATTTTCTTTTTTAGAAAATGTCTTAGATAATGTTTGCACATTTTAATAATCTCATTTTTTTTAATAAAAAAATAGTTTTCTAAGATAGGATAGGGTTTAAAACAAATTAATCCCTAAACTAGGTTAGAAAATTATTCATTTTAGATAATTTAATTAGTTTTTTATTATGAATTTTAATTAAAAAATACAAAATATTAGGTGCATGTCAAATAGTCTGCATGTTAGATTCATTTAATTAGAAGTTGCTTGTTAATAAAATTAGGCCATATAGTTAAAGTGCACGTTTTATAGTAAAGTTATAATATCAAAATAAAAGAAAACCCAAAAAAATTTCTTACTTTGTGCAAATTTTTTTTTTATGCAATTTATTTGATTCGTTAAGTGTTTAATAATGGTTGAGCATCTGTGTGATCACCATATCTGCATGATAGTGATTTAGGTTAAAATAGATCTATGCTGCCTGCAAAAATTATTTTTGGAAAAAAAAATTGTATTGAAAGGGCATTAGAAAAGTCTAGTATAACAAAGTCTTCATACCCAAAGTCTCTGGTTAGTAGGAGTAAAATAATTCTTCCATTATTTTATTTAGGTGTCTAATCGACCTACCATAAATTGATTAGTGTCGACTCTTAGATAAAATTCATTTGCATGCTAAAAACTTGAACATAAGTCGTGAAGCTTGGGAGAGCCCAAGTTAAGTCTAGACTTAGCAGATCATTAGCCAAATCCTTAGGTGGTCCAACCTGTTTTGGGGAGATCACGACAATATATATATATATACATAGAACCACTTCCATGTGTTACTCAATAATCGGAGAAAATATAGCATTTATACAACTTGGATGCCACCTCATTGTTCATAAGCCACTTAGAGACCAACATGTGTCGCTTTCAAGTCCACCTAGTTGAAGACCTCTACATAGGGCCCTCTTTTCTCTCTCTCCTCTTATTACTCACTCCCTCTTGAATTTCTCTCTCCAACTCCGTTTGCAATTCCTCATCTCCTCCATGGACACCAAAATCAGAGGATGTTGAAGTGCCTCCCAACAACTCGTCCAAATCGGCATCAGTGACATGTTCTCCGTCCTTAGCTACGGAGCTTGATCCCAATGCTCGTGGCAGCCATGGGCACAGAGCTTGACCTCAAGCCTAGAGTTTGCAGTAGCCATGGTAGCTTGAGTTTTGAGTACATAGACATCCTCTCTTCCTTTTTTCTCTACTATGCTAGATTGCCTCATCCAAAGAGCTCATGGACGATTAATTTGCAGTCTCACAACTAATATGGTTGCGGAGCTCATGTTTGACCCTAGAGCTTAAGGTCGAAGTAGCCATGGTCGACCATAGTTACTTGCGATCAAGCTCCGTGGCCATAATGGCGTGAGAAAAAAAAAGAAAGTAAGTGTAGTAGTGAAGAGAGAAGGGAGAGATTGCAAGAATATTCAATGGGAGAAAATATCCCTGAGAGGTGAGCCTGAGAGTGACAAGTATCGATCTTTGAGTGGCTTGTTAAAAATCAAGTGGCATCCAAGTTGTATGTACTAATTTCTCAACAATTGGTATGAGCCGTGCCAAGTCAAACAAAGGGCTCGGCCATGCATGAATTGGAGAAATTTCACAATGAAACCTATGAAAATTCTAAGTTGTACAAGAAGCATACACAAAGATGGCATGACAAGCACATATTCAGAAGGGAGTTTGAAATTGGTCAAAAAGTATAACTCTCACCATAAACTTTTTCCATGAAAGTTATAGTCCTAATTTTTTGGTCTTTTCACAATCACACAGGTATTCCCATACGGAATAATTGAAGTTGCACATGATATCGAGTGCACATCTAAGGTGAAAGATTAATGTTAACAGCCTTAATTTGAAGGTAATTACAACAAGCAGAAGACCACCATTAAACTTCCTCTAGAATAGCAACATCTAAGATAATTGGGCTGAAAAACTATATAACAAGCGCTTCTTTGGAGGCAATCCAAGGATTTTCATTATATTTCTTCATTTATTTTTAAGTTTACATTTTTCAAAAAAAAAAAAAAAAAAAAAAGATTAATTTTTCACTCGTTTATCCAGGTTATTTTTCTTTCGTGAGGGACCACGTTTTAGGAGTTTAGTCATTAAAGCCAACTATGGACACATCCTACAACAAGGGGAGTTTTCTCGTTCTTTATTATTTTTTTCACATTATGGGCAATGGTTCATTCAAGTTTGGGGAGAGACAAAAATTTTGCTAAATCTAACTCTCTCTTTTTTTGTCATGATTGCATTATTTGCTGTGAATTTTTGGAAAAATTTAAATTTTGTTCAAATTTGCAACTAATGTGTGAGTTAATTTTGATTTTGATTGTGTCAATCAACTCACTAAGCACCAAAGGTCCTTAATATATTTTAATTTTGTGTAAATCTAAAGAACATTTATGTGAAGTATGTGATTTTCTGAGATCTCACCCAAATCTTAGAATATGTTTGATTTTCTTTTGAGGCTAAATCCTATGTTACATCTAATTGAGAAAATAATTTAGGCAATTTTGGAACCGATTGAGCCTTTCAAGCCAAATCTATTTATTTATCACTAGTCATCCTATTGAGCCTTAATTATTATTTAATTTTTCATTGATGCCTATATATAATTAGCCTAGCTTTTATCAAATTATATAATTATTCCATGCCCCATGAACATGTTATTATTATTATTATTATTATTATTTTGGATAAAAGTTTATTTGAGCCTAATAGCAATTTTGGAGGAAGGGTGGAGCATGAAAAAAAAAAATTGATTGCTATGGTTATGTGGGTTATATCAAAAAATTTGTTTGCTTTTATGGTTCCCTATCTAACTTTCAATTGAGTTAGTTTTTTGGAAATTTAATGGGTTGGAAATTTTCATATTATATCAAGATGGACTTTGGGAGGAACTCCACCATAAAGCAATTAAAAAAAGAAAAAAGAGCGATGGAAAAAAGAAGAAATAAAAAGGAATGATGATATATGATGGTAAAAAGATTATCTTGAAGGAGTGATGTTTAAGAATGCTGAATGAGACGTATCAGGATGATGAAAGGCAAGCCCTATCTTATACACAGTCCCATACTCATACACTTGTGAGATGAGTGTAGCAAGTTCCATATCTGCAAGGTAAAGGATTCTCTCACAAAAGGTACGATGACTGAAGTGATGAAAGGCATTATTTCTTTATCCCAAACACAACAGGTGATCCATTGCTTAACTCATTTGAGCTCCATACACTTATAGAAATTCTTTTCGAATTACCCCTGTCAAGAACCACTCCACATCGGGGCAAATTGGAGGGTAAGACAGCACCATAATGTGAAGAAAATGGATTGAAATTTTCTTGTTCTCACTTGCATCAATCTTCTAGTCATGCTATTACGTTGAATTCTTGTGGTAATTTAAGTGCCTTCGGATGACGAAGAACATTTCTTTATCTATTCTACATACTTATATCTTTTGCATAGCCCACTTAAGCCTGCAATTTCGTTTCTTTAAACCCAGTTGATGATCATCCCCCACACTGGGGCAAGGCAAAAGGCGGATGAAGACCCTTGAAAGTTCGAGTGTCATTGTTTGATGCATGCATAGAAATCAAAATAGAACTAAGGGGCATGAAAAAGCAGTGTGCTTGGTAAAAGCAAGGCCAATGCCCATGAAAAAAAGTGAAGAAAAAATGAATAAGAATTGGGGGCATGAAAAAGCGGTATGCCTGGTAAAAGCAAGGCCAATGCCAATATATGAAAAAAGAAAGTCAAGATAGGTGACTGTCAATTTCAAGAATTGAATCTTAATAGAGCAATACTCAAAGAACTCAAAAGTTGAGTTTTTACAATCAATGGGGCATTTCATGAAGACAATCCCCGATGATAAAAAAGAAAACTGGTGGCAATGCCAAGATGATCACCAACTCTCACCATTCACACACATTTTGAGCCTAATGATCCTTTCATTTTTCAATCTATGAACCCAGCCTACGTTACCTTCTTTACAAAGTCTCTTCAGATTATGGCACTTGAATTAACATAAGGAGTTCATATGTTTATAAGCATCGCTTGAAGAAGTGCGAGCAAGATTATTTCTTTCTCATTTTGCAGGGTTCTTGACTTGTAAACCCGAAGATGATTATAGACTTGTTCTTCAATTGCCTTGACTTGAAGAGTCCCTTTGTTAAGCCATTGACCAAGCCCACATTACGGTCCCTATTAAAGACCTCTCAAATTGGTAAGGTCGCACCGCTTGCGAGAATACTTGGATCCTTGAAAGTCTTTAAATGACAGTGAGTGAAAGTCATTTCTAATTGAAAGTCTCTCATTTAGTATTCTTAGAAAATCCATCTCATGAAATTATCTTGAACGATGATTCTCTCCAGTGGAAATTGGGTGATACAAAGGTCATTATGCATGAACCCCGATTGAATTAATAAAAACTTCAGTGGATTTTGAAGTGCACATTACTTATTTCTTTGATTGATGCAATTTTGCTCAAAAGACCTAAGAACTCCTGACATTCAGGTTCTTTTCAGAATATATCATGATATTAGGAGATGAGAAACATTCACGAACATTCAAGGTGCATCCTTGATGTTCCCAAAATTTATTTTCTACCAGGAGGTGAAAAACCTCCACAGGATATTTAAATTCCAAAAGACATATCCCCAAGAATTAGAGATATCACCAAGTAAGTATATCTCTGCCTATACTCTAAATACTTGTCATTGTGCAGGTATTCTCTCTTAAGTGCATCGACACTTGACTCAGTCAAGCTGTCCTTTATATTGACCTAGCGTGCTTTCATAGCTCAGAGTCCCTTTCATCGACTCGGCATACTTCCGTAACCCGATGTCTTTTATATTGACCTAGTGTGCTTTCGTAGCCCAAAGTCTCTCTTTATCAACTCGGCGTGCTTTTGTAGCCCGATGTCCCTTATAATTAATCTGGCATACTTTCGTAGCCCAGAGTCCCTTTTATTGAGCCGGCGTGCTTTCGTAGCCCGGAGTTCCTGACCGGGCATGCTTTTGTAGCCTAGAGTCTCTCTTTATCGACTCGGCGTTGTTAGGGAAATCCCTTATGATGTTTTGAAGATGACAAAATAAATCAAAGGCTACTAACATGTTTGATGGTTGAGTAATAGACCATGCAGATAATAGAACATGTAGAGGATATTATCAAAGTCTGAAGACTGCCAGACTCGAGACTCAAAGTCTGAAGACTGTCAGACTCAAGACTCAAAGTCTGAAGACAGACTCTATGCTGAAGCTGAATTGGGTACAGACCTTAAAGTCTACAGACCCAGATTGTAAAGTCTAGAGACCCAGATTGTAAAGTCTCAAGACTCATATCGTAAAGTCTCAAGACTCAGACTTTACATCCAGATTCAATGAATCGTAACTCAAGCCCAATCATACAACGGCTAGTGATCTGGTTTGGATTCCACATCAAGATTGATTTGATTGATTCAATCTATGTGATTGACAATTGGATGTTGAAGACAAGAACTTTCTATACGAAGAAGCTTTACTTATGGAAACCAAGATTTCGTTTGTATGGGCGATCGGAATCAATTTGGGATTTTACCTTTGTCACTCAACGGCTACCAAATCTTCTAAGATACAGAGCTGTCCAATGGGTATATTGGAAGACGATTCTCCGGGATGCTGTCCAACGGTAGTTTGGAAGTGGAGGAGTATTTAAGGAGATCATGGACCGATGAGCAAGTAAGAGACGGAGCGTAGAATTTATAATTCCAAAGTCTAAGCGACTTTAGATCATATACTTGTCTCTTGAGAGCTTAAACGTTTGTAATCGTGAGAGAAATACCAAGAGAGTGACTTAGTGAGATAGTGTGATCTACTAAGTGTTTGCACTCGGAGTTGTAATCTCTTGTTGATTGCATAGTGGAATCCAGCCAAGAAGGCTGTTATCGTGGGAGAGTGGACGTAGGCTTGGATTAAGCCGAACCACTATAATTTCTGTGTTCTTATTCTCTTCCCTAACTCCTTTATTTTGTTCATACTAGCACTCTCAGGCGTGCTTTTGTAGCCCAGTGTCCATTTATATCGACATGACGTGCTTTTGTAGCCCAGAGTCCTTTACACCAACTCTCGATGGAGTTGTCCCCCAAAGATTTTTCTCCAGATTCAGTTTGATTAAGACGACCGAAGAACGGTTTGGGTCCTGGTCCAATGATCTGTGTTGCAACGCTGGACGATCGAAGAATGGTTTGGGTCCTAGCCAAGCAAAATCTCCATTTAGGCGACCGTAGAATGGTATGAGTCCTAAACAACATTTATTACTCTAATAGGCAACCGTAGAATGGTACGGGTCCTGAAAAAGCAATTTTCCCATTCAGGCGATCGTAGAATGGTACGGGTCTTGAAAAATCAATTTTCCATCAAGGCGATCGTAGAATAGTACGAGTCATTGACAACACCTATTTCTTATTCAGGCGACCGTAGAATGGTACGGGTCCTAGACACAACCAAACACTGTCATACTAGACGACCGTAGAATGATACGGGTCCTAGGAAAGCAGTCTCTTTGCAAAGCCATGTTATTATTCTGGGCGACTGTAGAATGGTATGAGTATTGAATATGTAGTCGCCCAGAATAGTAACACCAACTATCTCGAATTACTCTATCCTCCCTGAAGGTAAGTTATTCTAGGTAGGTTCATTTATCATTTGCGTTTCCATGCATCATATAAATTGCATTCAAAAATGGAATTCATTTTCCAACAAAAAAAAAAAAAAAAAAATCATTCAATGCGTGTGCATAGTCAAAATTTAGGTCTCAATTTGTCTTTGAAAGCAACCTCTTCGAGCTCACCTTCAAAGAGTGACAGTTGTTGATACCTAAATTTCGACGACCCGTTTAGTCATTTATCGCATTAAAAAATTAGGGATTAATTTTAACCCCTAATATATATATATATATATTAGTTAATTAATTAATTAATTGCATAGCATATAGTTTTAGGTGCACTTATTTTAATTTGCATTTACATTGGGTTGGTGACAAATGGGTTTGATTTAGTGGTTCTAAGCTTTAATTTGGTAGGTCGGACTAAGCCCGCAAAGCAAGCAAATTGGCCCGAGCCCGTTTTCTTTTATTGACAAAAATTACCTAAATGGAGATTTGAAATGATATTACGGTGGATTTTTGGAATTTAAGAAAATCGGATTGCAATATTATTTTTAAGCGATAAAATCAGGAGATGTGGAAAATAAAAAAATGTGATATTGCGTGCGAAAAAGAAATATTCACGAATGTTGATTTGAAAAGGAAATTAAAACCCTAATCTTCAACCTATAAAAATGTTTTTTGCATAGGTTTGAGGGGACACATAATAGAAACAGATAGCCACAAAAAAAAAAAAAAAAAAAAAAAAAAGAAAAGAGAACTCACATTCTCCACGGTGAGGGTCGGGAAATCAGAAACCTCAAAGCATATTGAGAGAAAACACGTTGAGAAGAGAGAGAGGAGCCTCATGGCCGAATACCCTCGGCTGTGCGAGCCTTCCGTCCGAGACTTCCCCGATGTTGGTGCTGCCTCCCAACCTTGACCAGCTTGCTGTCTTGACCGAGCCGTCTGATGCTCATCCGTGAGCCACCTCCACCGACGATCAACGCTGCCACTTCCTCCTCCGGCAACAGCTTAGCACCTGCACTGCGAGGCGACAAAGCATCTAGTTACCGCAACAACGATGAGTTATTGAAGCTACTACACTGCGACGAGGTCACATGCACCGAGCCGTGATGCAACTCGACGGCCCAGTGAGTGACGCTGAGCACAACCACGGGCGAGAATCACCAAGCCAGTCCCACCAAACCTAGAGTCCACGATTAAAAGGGCTGTTGAAATTTTGGTGAAATAAGTAAAAGAGGGGAATTTGTCTTCTTTTGATTGTTGTCCAGAAGTTATAATACGAAAGATAGTCAAAGCTTCCTCACTGCGGAATTGCCTCGACGTCTTCGCGCCGAGCCTAAAGTTCACGGTCAAAAGAATTACTAGATTGAATAATTCTAAGTGGTGGATCTTCTTTTGCATGCTGTTCAGATTGGACAATAACACGTGTGGTTTTTGTGATTTTATTTCATGCATGCAAAAGGATCTTCCTTGGCCAGATGAACGTGAGCAGCTCGGCATCGCTGTGTTCTGTTTCGCAGGTCCTCAGAAGCTCGTCTTCGATCACTAATCCAAACTAAAGCCAATGTGGATCTGCGAGTCTCGCTGAGAAGCACCTTGGGTCAAACTCTTCTGTGGTCCTACGTTTGGTTGTGACAATCGCGAAGGTCACGAGTACGATCATCGCTGAATGCAGCACGGTCTTCCAGTCCCAAGCATCAGCTAACGAGTATCCAGCATCCTTGGCGAGTCTCCCTGAAGGTTACGGGCGTTGGTTCTAACTTGGAAGCATTATCCGTGTGATATTGTGAATTGGGTAAGAATTTTGATTAATTCGTTATTGTTGCCCAATCCGTAGAATTGTGATGTTGTTTGAATATTTGATCGATATTGTCATATCCAAGAGATTTTTTTTTTTTTTTGGTAAGGTATCCAAGAGATTTCTTGATCCCTCATAAATTAGGAAATTTTCCTAATTTCGCAACGTACATATGATTGACGGTCCGATTTCACGCTCGAAATACGACCCGCAATCGTACGGAAAAATCACCAATCCGATCTCATGCTCGAGATACGATTCATGATTTTATTTAAAATTGGCCAATCCGATCTCATGTACGAGATACGATTCATCAATTTATTTCCCAAAATTAAATGAACATGGATGATATCTTACATGATTTGTTGCCGTGCTGTTCTTGATGCCTTTATTTGTTTGCTCCCGTAAAAGAAAAAAAAAAGTTAGATTAGATGCATGTTAGGATATTACTTGTTTTAGGGTTATCTTTTATGTTTAGAATAGGAAATTTATTTATTTCGAATTTCTTAAAATAAAAATCCAAAAAAATGCATTCATTTAGGACATTAGTTTTTTTAATTTAATTTAAATTGCATGTTTAATTATTCGCCAATTTTAATTTCGAAAAAACAAAAGTCATCACGAATAAGGAAAATCAGAGTTAGAGCATTCTTTGCACGTCATTGCATATTAGGATAAGATTGCATGTTTAATTTTATTTTCTAATTGATTATAGGTTTAAATAACTTCTCCTAGATAAATTGCATTTTAGGGTTACTTGGTTAAGATAATGTTCTAGTTTAAATTAGGATTTGGCTTAACCTAATTCCTAATACAAATTAGATAATATCTTAATTTAGGTAGATAATTTTCGCATTTTTCTAATTTCGAATTTCATGGAAAATACCAAAAATTGCCTTAGAATAAATCAATTTCATTCATTAGGAGAGATTGCATTTTATTTACGTCATATAGCTAGGTCATGTTGCCATGTCATGTCATTTCATGTTAAATTAGTAGCATGCATCACATAAGGCATGATTCTCATTAAATAAGTGAACACCAAACAAAAAAGAAGAAAAATTTGTGTGTTAATTAGAAATCATATCTAGGGTTGTTGATGTGAATTCTGATCTAACATTGCAGATGCTTTCGTTGCCATGAGGTAAGTCATGTAATTTATCCACTGCTTTATCTGGGTGTTAAATTGGTGGTTTGCACACCAGCATGATAACCTCACATATTAGGGAGATAATTTAAAATCAATTCAAACTGCTTGCCAAACATTTTTCAAAATAAAAGAGAAAGGTACCAAAAGAGCATTCGAGAAATCTAGTGTAGTCAAGTCCCCAAACTCATGAATCTCTGGTTCATAGGAGTAAAGTAAATCTCCCGTTACTTTACTTAGGTTTCTAATCGACCCACCAAAAATATATTAGTGACGACTCCTAATTGAAAATCAATTGCATGTTAAGAAATTTGAACTTAAATCGCGAATTGGTATGGGCTTGGGCGAGTCCGAGTTAAGTCTAGGCTTAATAATCCATTAGCCAAACCCATTAGCCAAACCCTAGGTAGTTCACACCCGAAAATTTGGTCGCGACATTAGCTTACATTAGTAGAGAGAGAGGAATGAAAAGTAAACTTATGAAATTTGATCAAAATTATAGAGAATTTTTTAGAGGTTGCATACCAATGTAAATTTATCCATATTGCATATAATTCGAAGAGATGAGGACTTGCACACACACGCAGACACTTTGATCACATAATCATAATTAGTCTTAAATTATGAATCAATTTCAATATTCGGATGAAATTTGTGTTTTTTTATTTTTTTTTTGGAATTGTGAAATTGAGCAGGTATGGAAATATGTCAAGGAGGAGGTTTTTGGCTTGAGTATATATTATCTAGCGTTTACTCAACAACTAGCAAAATGTTGAGTTTCGGGGCTTTATAACTCTATAAAAATAGAGTTATTTTACTTATTTTAGACAATACATAATGCAATACCCATGAGAAAATATTTGGATTTCCTTCTAATTATTGTAATCCTTATTTATGCAACATAATGAGATATAGAGAAGACAATGAACAAATGGCAAATATCAATAATTCAAATCAGGAAGTGTTAGAAGTTGAATATTGTTGGAGAAAACATCTTCAAGAGATTTTAATGATGCCCAAACTATCCTTAGTATATTACTTACTATGCCGTTTGCACATGTTTGCACCAAAGGACTATGCAATATCCATGGTGTGACTAATTGGAAGAAAAAAAAAGTTTACAAATTGTCCAGTTATTAAAAATAGCACCAATCTACCAAAAAATTAGGTATTGATGATATTTATATCGAAACGGTAAAGATTAAATTGATGATGATGTAATAACTAAGTAAATCAGTTGATGTTCATTGGGTTAACTAAAGAGCCATTGAAAGATTGTGTCTTGTACAATAGCATAATCAGAATAGAGCATGTAGCAGAGTAGCTAGGTTGTTTGACAGGTCAATGAGAAACTATAGTAAAGAGACAATAGTAATTGCTATTTTTGGTTAGTCTGCAAAAGTCCTAGGAAAAAAGAACTGTATGGGAAGTATCTTATTGGATAACAGCTCAATGGAAACTCTCCAACGGTCACATACATCTCTAAATCAACCTCAACGGATATTTTGAGGAAGAGTATAAAAGAGAAGGCATTGAGGAACCAAGAGAGTGCGGTACATAAAAAGATCAAGCAACTTTCATACTATTGTTCTCATTTTAAAGCTCTCTATTTCATTGTTTTGCTTGTCTTGCTATTTAACAATTGTGTTACAAATTAAGTATATAAGTGTAAGAGCAGCAACTAAGTCTAGATAATGTGATCTATCACATAAAGAATTAGCACTAGCCAGTTGTAATTTTCCAAGCAAATTGTTAGTGGAATCCAACTCATTTTGAGATTGTTAGTTTGAAGAGTAGACGTAGACTTGAGAATAAAGCTGGACCACTATAACTTTCTGTGTCCCACTATTTTTCATATCTTCACTCATATTAGCATACAATTAGTGTGAGTTTGGTTAAATAGCAGGTCTTGGTAATTTTGTTTAGCTATTAACCAATTTCCGCAAAAGATTATCAAAATTTGAAAACAATCTATTTACCCTCCTCTAGGTTGTATTATTAGCGCAAACAAATATGGGATTCCTGGATTTTGTTCCCTAATTTTATTTGCAAGTATTGGAAGATAGATCAAATAAAAGATTCTCTAGTTTATTCCTTAGTTTTTTTTTTTTTTTTTTTTTTTTTTTTTGCGAAAAATTGGCAATTGCTTGAGGATAAGGGTCTTCGATGTGTCCTATAAATAGTAGAATAGAGCCTTGGGGGACAATGAGGTTTTCATTTGCTGATCGTTTTTCATTATTTTAGGATTTTTTCAAATACTTTTGAAGAGAAAACAAAGTGGTGATAAAATTCTTGTATATTTTCATTTATTCTTCTACTATAATATAATTTTCTTTTGTTAGCGCTACAATGTAGCTTGATCATGATTATATAATTTTCATGATTTTTATTCGTGCAAGTGATTTTATCCATGTGAGTTATATATTATTATACTTAATGATTTTAAATGACTAACTACCATTTGAGTGATCTGATGTGCATATTTAAGATTGCAAAGCGATAATATGCAATTGCTTTTTATAATATATAAGTATGAATTAAACGTGGATAGAGATATACCATATTATTTATGTAGCTCTTGGTGATAAGATAATTCAAAAGACTCATTGTAAGTTAGGAATATTCATAGATTTTAATGTACTTATGTTTATTTAAATTCACATAGAGAAATGGTGGATTAATAAACTGAGTAGGTTTGCTATAGCTAGAGATAAGATAATAAATAGATTAGAAAATTTTGTTATCAAATTTTTGATGTTGTTCTTGTATGTGTAACAATATGAAATTCATATCTAGTGGTTATGGTGAAATCGGATGCTCTAACATATTTATCTAATCGATTTACTGCATTTAGTTTCCAAATTTTGCTTTGAAGATTTTTAGTTTTAATTTATTCTCAATTTTCTTTTGATCTGTTAGATAAATTTTAGAATTAATCTATCCTTAATATATAATTGGTTTGCTATTTATCAATCTTTGTGGAACGATATTCTTTTCTCATTATTATATTATTTTTTGACATGTTCGCTTGCATTTAGAATTTTATGAACAATAATTAACATTAGTGCCGGTTGGCTAAAATTGTTTAAATGGACTGAATTGATACAAATGCAAAAAGTTTAGGACCAAATTGATAGGTTTATGACTTTTTCGGTAATTCTCCCCAATTCAAAACTTATGTTGAGAAATCCAACATAAAGATACCACAATCAAATTTTGAAAAACACGTAGACAATTTTAGAGATCGTTCATCAAAATGACTTAATCGCACTTTTGAAAAGAAAAAAAAACGATTATCCGACCAATTAAAAGGCGGTAGCTCAGGTACTAGACACAGCAGCACGGACGACGATGGGGGTGGCCAGGAGCAGCAACAGGGGACGTCGAGCTAGAGGCAGCGGCTTAGCGTCGTCGGATCAATAACTAATCATCGCAGATTGCAAGCTGCTCAAAATAGTGTCACGAGCGGTGACGCACAACAATGGCAGAGGCGTAGTGGCAGGTGGCACGAGTCTTGCGCAGCAGGGGAGTCTCACGGCTTGGTCGAGAGAGGACCCCCTCCCTCTTTTCTCACGTGTGTCTCTCAATGCATTCTCAATGTGCCCGTGTATCGAATTGTGTGGCCTCCCTCTGTCAGACCATCAAGAGTCTTTCATAGGTCAATGGTATGATTTCTTCCGGGATGGACACAACCCGCTTTCCTTTTTCTTGTAGATGCATATATTTTCTTTCCTATTTTCTCTCTGTAAGGGATTTTTGCAAGTGCATCCAAATACATAATAATATACCATGGTTGATTTTTAGCTCAGAGTGGAGTTTTCTCTTAAGGAAAACATCTTAGATGCATTCCATTGATAACATCTAACATTAACATCTTCTGCCTATAGGGATATAGATGCTTTTATCGCACGCCATGTCTTGCAATTTATATGTGTAGTGCCATACACTTATGAAAAAGTATATTGGTAATATATATCATATCCAATCACCAACCATTAACAAGCAATTTTACCACCAAGAATTATAATCTTTGTCGGTCCAAGTAAATCCAATTGTGGAACCTTATGGGACAAACATGAAGTCTTGAATCTCTTACCTAAGGTACATGTCTAACAGATGCCATTCTTTTAAATCTAATCTTTGTTGGTCCTCACTTGAGATACTTATTTGAAATCTCGAATATTTGTGCCCAACTTGTGCACCATCAAGCTTCTCGTGCCGAATTCAGAAATCATCTTCTATAGATGCTAAGTAGTGTGCTTCTGTAGAAGTTAAGGATAATAACAATTCCATTTCTTTATTTTTTGTTTTTGTTTTTAGGATTAATTTGGAACAGAAATCCGTTTGATAACATAATTTTATTTTTCAATTTCTGCAACAAATTTTTATCCATAAATAAATTTGGAATATAAATCAAAACTAAATTTGGAACAAAAATCAAAAGTTAAATTTTTATTTATTTCTAGAATAAAAATGAGGAAAAAAAAAACTATTCTCATCGTTCGCTTCCGTCACCACCATTTACCCACCCGCTGGTTGCCGGCCACTTGTTACTGAACGCCCACCGTTAGTCGCCTGCCGCCCTCCGCCTCCCACCGTCACTCGGGAGGAAAGAATTTTGTGTTATTATCAAACGATTTATATTGTAGGAATATAAATTTTGTATTATTATCGAAAGACTATTTTTGTCTAGAAATTCATCCGAGAAATAAAAATAGAAAAATCAATTTATAGTCAGAAATTGATTTATGGAATAGAATTATTATTCACACCCTCAATATCTTCTAACATTAAGCAAATGGAAGGCTATATGCCTTTTTTACTGACGATGTTTTTGCCAAAAACTTGATAATGAATGCTACTGGGGTAAGGCCATTTTTCTGGTCTATAAGACTGGGCACACGGATTTAATTTTCAATCCGCTCCATTTGGACAGTCTTTGATCTATATTGCACTAAATTGAATATTTGTGTACTTTACACCATCATTTTAATATCTATTTACATACTCGTGGACTAAATCGTTAATGACGTTTGAAAATACTAACACTACCGATTCGAAAGTGACATGAAATTGAAATGAGTGAGCGCGTGCACGATCGCCACGTATCGTGCTATAATGCTAACGATGTCAACGGGATCTGTTGAATCAAAATATCTCATCCAAAACATGCAAAGTCAAAATTCTCTATGATCCAATCATCACTCTTCTACTAGCGCGGCATGAGGGAAGCCACTCTGATGACCTAAGCTTCTGGAATATATATATATATATATATATATATATATATATATATACATATATATATTCTTTTAAATTAATCAAAAGTCCAAATGAGTTGGGAAGAACCCCACTGACCCTGAAGCCGCCGCATATTCCGCCATTAAGCGGCAATGGAATTTAGAAAAGACATTCTGTCCTTCCTTATCTTCATCTTTGTCTTCATCCCTTAAATGAGGCATTCCACAAACCAAACCAAAAGGTCTCTCCCCTTACTCCAATTTCACATCATCCTTTAGTTCCCACCTTTTGCAAATCTCCAAATTTTAAAATCTATCGTTTGACAAAGCATTCTTAGAGTAAACGTGATGACGATGTGTTTATGTAATCAAGATGATGTGACAAGTAGAATAATATATCCACAATGACATTGCACGCACGCTAAATCAATAGTCTAATCCCAACAAGAAAAAATTCATACTATCTTCCATGATATCATGACTTTGAGATTTTTTGAATCTCTAATCAACTTGTATTATAAAAACATTTTCTGATTTCCAGTTTGTCCACGGGACTGTGGTGATAAGCCATTGTACATACTGGTGTGTTGAGTAGTAATAGTTAGGGCTGAGTTTGGTCATTCGAATTTTTAATATGAATAAGATTTGATATGAAGTTCAAGGATTTTGTTATATTTTATATGATTACAGTAACAAAATCAAATATATTTATGTTATATCACATACATTGATCGGTATAAATGATAAATTAATATAAATAAACCAAAGATTTTATAAATAGAGATATGCTAAAAGCTTCTTGTGACACTCTTGTCTATATATTTATATTTATATTTTATTTTCCTCTCTTTTTTAATTAATTTCTTCCCCTTCCATCATTCTCCGATAAAATTATATTAAATAGTAAACTATACTAATATACCTAAAATGTTAAAATACCTAAAATATCTAATAAAAACATATTATATTGAATTTATATTATAAAATATAATTAAATTCGAATGTATAAATATAAAAACATTAAATTAAAATAAATAAATTGTTATTTTGAATTTCTTATATTATAATTCAAATATTTTTTTATATTGAAACACAACTTTAATTTTGTTGATTTAAGAAGTTCATTATTCGAAAAAAATAACTTTTCAATCATAAACGTTAAAAATCTTATCCACCTTTATTACATTCCCTGTAAGATAATTTCATCCAGTTTATATCATTCTTATATTCAACTTTATCTTATCTCGAGTAGGCATCACATGCAAAATATGATAAATTTTACCGTATCCTGAATTTTATTATGATTGCCAAGCGCGTCATAAAATCTAATATTAAGCAATTGGCGTGAAGCTCTTATCATGACATTTGGAAGAGTTGTTACGCTGGCAACAGCTCCCCCCTTTTTTTTTATCTATAAAAAGGAAAAAAAATGATAGTGGGCATAAATAAATCGCACCATAATAATGGAGCATCCAAGCCTTGAGGAACTGTCCCTTCTTTTTTCTATTTTTGTATTGAAAATAACCAAATTGGAACTACCCCACTTAAAAAGAATATTGACGTCCAAGCTTTCAAATGCTCTACCAGTCAACCCTCCAATCCATATTAAAAGGCTAAACTTAGCATTTCAAATCACTTCAAGCCATACGCACGCACACAAAACCAAATCCCCTCCATACTCACACATACCCAACACCATGAGCGGCGGAGAACTAGTAGCTCCGCCTTCCGCCACCGTTGCCAACTTGAGAAAGCCGGTGGCCTCGAATGATGTGGACGACACCGAGGACGACCTCTCGCCCATCGAGCAAGTTAGGCTCATTGTGACCAACACCGACGACCCGACCTTGCCTGTGTGGACCTTTCGAATGTGGTTCCTCGGGGTGCTCTCGTGCGCCCTCCTCTCTTTCCTCAACCAGTTCTTCGCATACCGGACCGAGCCCCTCGTCATAACCCAGATCACCGTGCAAGTGGCAACCTTACCCATCGGGCGGTTCATGGCGGCCGTGCTCCCCACGGCGGAGTTCCGTATCCCTGGGCTCGGGCCGAGGATGTTCTCGCTCAACCCAGGGCCATTCAACATGAAGGAGCACGTGCTCATCTGCATCTTTGCCAATGCCGGGAGCGCGTTCGGGTCGGGGACGGCCTACGCGGTGGGCATCGTCAACATAGTCAAGGCCTTCTATCTCCGGAGCATCTCCTTCTTCGTCGGTTGGCTTCTCATAATCACTACCCAGGTACTTTTCCCATAGTTAAAAGGACTTGGCCTTTTTGATCAAGAGTTTTGATAGTTCTCTCTCTTTTGCTTTTTTGCATGAATAGATCCTTTATTTTATTTTAAAAAAATTTCAAATAAAGACCCGAGAGGCCCTTATTTTCTCAAATAAAAACATCAGATGGACAATGTTTCAAATAAGAGTTTGAAGTAACAATATTAATCTCAAAAAGGCATGAAACAATTATGGTTGTTTCAAATAATAGTTTAACCATGCCGTCCAACAAAAATTATGACCGATCCGATATATTTTCATCCAAACATAATTTAAATTCAAATTCAAATTTAACTAGATTAAAATTTTATTTTTTTAAAGCAAGTATTTTTGCTTTTTAAAAGTTTTTTTATGAGTTTGCTTTTTATGCAAAGAAAAAAATAAAAAATAAAGAAAAATTAAAATACAAAAGACAAAATTGCCCCTCACCAACCAATGAGTTCAAGCATTTCTTTGAGACTAATGTGACTATTTTATGCCCTTATTTGAAATAATATCTACTTCAAGTTTTTATTTAAGAAAATAATGATATTTCGAGCATTTATTTGAAACAATGTCCACTTTAGATATTTATTTAGAATATTTATTTTATTTTATTAACTTTTGATTTTTACAAAGTGACCCTTTTTATGAGAATTCCCAGCAAGTCAGGTGACTTGTAGTAAGTTGCCCGCGGCACTCTATAATTGGAAAATTTTCAACAATAAATATTTCATGCAGTTAGCTTTAAAGAGGAAGCAAGCGAAAGGAATATTATAATACATATATTACGTCATTGACAAGTAATTAATTTATTAACTACGTATTTTTAGGTTAAATTTCATGACTAAAAAGAGATAATTTGCTAGTGGTGGGCACGTGGAATGGTGTGTCATGGAAAAACTTTGGGCCAATTCTATAAAAAAGAACGAACTTTAGGTGTTGTCTCAATTCTGACACGAACTTTATTTTGCCTAAAAAAGAAAAGCACGAACTTTAAGGATTGTCACAAATTTGGCCCGAACTTTATTTTGTCTAAAAAAAAGAATGAACTTTAGGTGTTGTCCCGAATTTTGCCTAAACTTGATTTGAGACAAAATAAAGTAAGTCTAATACAAATAGGCCGCGAAAAACTTTCTCAGTCTGTATTAGTTGGATGATATGAGATGAGATTCATGTCACATTCTAATCATCAGCTGGTGAAGAGCACTTAAACAAACACAGGCTTATACTCTAAGCCTCAGAATTGCCTAAAATTACTAGGAAGCGAAACTTATTGTACACTGTAAAAATCCAAAAGTATCTAGAGATGGTCCTAACATATGAATTCCCATTAGGATAAAGTATTCCTGACATACTTCCATTTGCACTTTGTATTAAAAAAATCATAACAAATATCATCGTCTTTTGCACAGTACTAATTTTGTTGATGTAACTTATCAATCAATCATTTGATTGTTATAACTTTTCAATCAATCAATTGAGTGATATAACTTTTAAAAAACGGTCTCAACAAGTGATTGAAAATCAAATGCTGCACATCAAATTTTTCAGTAAGGTAAATTGTGGATGTTGCTTGAGTTAATATTTTTGAAAAGTTATGTCACCTAATTGATTGATAAAAAAGACATGGTATCCAAATGATCGTTGTATATAAATTGTGACATTTATTGTATCTCAATTTTTATTTTGTACTATTTAATGCTCACTCGAGATTGCAAAACACCTAGGTTCTACATTTTAGAGCTGAAGAAACTTGATGTAATACAAGAGCCCAAAAAAGATTGTATGTTTTCTCCGATATATATCTCAGTTACAAAGTATAGAATTTTCAAAGTAGAGGATAAAAGTTGCATGGAAAAATAGTTTTTTTTTTTTTTTTTTTTTTTGGTGGCCAAAGAGAATGCTAATGATGTGAGGAAAAGAGGAGTGCAGGTGCTGGGATACGGATGGGCCGGGCTGCTGAGGAAGTACGCGGTGGAGCCTGCTCACATGTGGTGGCCCAGCACTCTCGTTCAAGTCTCCCTCTTCCGGTTAGTAATTCATCATTTTTGTTTTTATTTTTAAGGAAATTGCACAAAATCACCCTTTCTCCAAGAGATAATTAATAATGTTTGCTGCTTGAAATTAAGAAATTCTCTCTACCATCGATTTAATCAATTCTTCAGTTTTAAATTTTGACGTAAAGGATGAATTGGGTCAATCATCTCCTGTAAACTAAATGGATCTCTGTCATGGTAGAAAAGAAACCAAAAGTAATAATTATTCTTTATAATAATAATTAAGAGATATCTATCTTAACAATAACCAACGTCATATGCACATTCAAACAAAGGGACAAATTTGTTTCTGTAGTACAAAATTTATTTTTGTGCCAAGAGGGTGCTAGCTAGCCTCACAAGAGAAACCCATGATGTCAGTATGCAAATTTTTATTCTGAAAAGCTACGTAAAACCTTCCGTCACATTATTTAATAAAAAATTGCAATTAGATTTTCTCGATTGATTCATCTCATCTTTCTTTTTCTCCCTCATCATAAACATAATTAAAAAGGGGAGGAAAAAGCTAAGTTGTAGGAGACATAATAGCCACAAGTTAGCAATTTGTCTCCGCAGTGCCCATCCAATTGTCTTCTCAGATATCTTAAGCGTGCATTTGCGACTTGTTATTCTCCAGCATGCGTGAGCTCAAAACGAAGGATGGGCGTAGAATTCAAATATAAGGCATGGGTTACCATGCACGTGGAAGCTGTCGGCATGTATGGCCCCAGCAGCCCTGGTCCTTTTTCTTTCTAAAATTATATTCTAAATATTATCTTTATAATTAAGCTGCCATATATTAAATAAGTATACAAGGGAAGCCCACGGTTAAAGACCACCTAAAGCGGATAGAAAGAAGACAAGCCACCGGACTATAATGAACAGTATCTATAGATCATAGTAGAATACAAATTGGTCGGGTCAGAGGGTCACTCTAGTCCGGTCCGGCCTAGCCTGGTCCGGTGATATGATCCGAGCCACTCCAGTGATTGGAAGATACTAATCAGTACGAAATGAGATCTGTCAATTTTCATTGTATGAGGAGGCTTGCGTCATGTGGTGAGTACAATGGCGGATGCAGGAACTTGGCTTTGAAGGGTCGGATTACAAAAATTTAGCTCGGGAGGTCAAAAAAGATAGCTTCGAGAGGAATTTAGTTAGATCATGATATATATGTTTTGACAACATTTACATCTAAGGTGAAGTGGTTACAGAGTGTGTGGTGGCAGCTTTTGCTGGCCTCTCCGCTTTGACATCGCATTGGGACTATATATATATATACTCACACATATATTATATTAGGGAAAATTTCAAATAAGAGTTTGAATGGAACTTGTTTTAAATAAGAAGTTAAAGTGTTATCATTTTTCAAATAAGGGCATAGTGAAGAGGCTTGAAATGACCATATCAATCTTAAAAAGTTGCCAACTACTGGGGTTTACCCGAGTAGCCACCCTTCCAATATGGAAGGAGGAGGTAGGGGTTTCGAATCTCCACATTCTCAGGAGGGTTGGGATATGGACAATTTAGTTTCAAATGTGGATTTCGACTCACGCACCCTGTAAGGAGGCAGGGTAAAGCAAAAGTCTAAGAGTGAGAGTTAGAGTAAGATTATAGTAGGATTGATAAAAAAAAAAAAAAAAATCTTAAAAGATTGCCTAACTCATCAGCTAATTAGAGCATTTTCGTCCTTTAATTTTTGAATTTTTTTCCTTTTGTCTTTTTTGTATTAGATGACAAACTAAATTTCAAAATAATGGAAGGGGAAGGGAAAACAACAAGGGCTTGCAACCCTCAACACCGCCACCCCACCATCATCAAGAAGGGCCAATGATGGTGGAGGATGGTTAGCCAAGGGAGGTTGTTGGCCCTTGCCTAGATCTGACCAAGGGCCACCACCAGCAAGGGTCAGCCACGAGTGTTGGCCATCGCTTGCGGTCTAGTTGGTACCCAATGACTCGCCAACCCTTCGTCGACCATCCCCACCATCATAGACTCTTGGCGATGGTGGGTTGGCGATGGTGGGGTGATGGCGAGGGCTAAGCCCTTGCCTGATTTTATTCTTCTTTTTTAAAGAAAATTAATTTATTTTAATATATTTAGATAATATTTGAAATTTTATTGGGCAAAAAAATGCCTTTGACCGGCCGACGAGTAAAGTCTTCGTTTGAAATTGTTATGGTTACTTTAACCCTTATTTATAATTTTCCCTATATATTCTATGTCTAACGATGGTTTATTGAATATAATAAGAAGAGTTGTCCATGTGCAAGCGACAGGAAATACTTTGGCTGGTTTATCGTGGCGACTCACGATACGGTCCTAAAATTTCTGTGCGGAACTCCAATGTTGTTGGTTGTTTTGCGTGACACACTAAGATGGACAGTGGCAATCAACATGGAGACATCTTTGGGGTTTTGTGAGGATATTCAAAATTATATTAATAAAATTGAAAAGTTTATAACTAAATTAACTGAACTTATGATTTTTCCTTGAAGATTTCTTATTGAATTGGCATCCTATTATAATACATGAACATATAATTTAGGTAGATATCCTTAGCTAGCCTTTATTTATGATTGACTTTATTACTGAATTTCGTAACCTTCGACTGTTCTTCTTTCTTATACCGATTAATTACTTAATTATCCCTTTATTAATTGATCATTCTCTTTGAAATATTCCATCTGGAGTCACAACAAATCAAAGATTTCTGTGAACATGGTTGCATGCATTGACTAAAGTGCATATTGCTCCGCTGAAGTTTCTATAGCTGTCACGAAAGGTCTGATGAGATCATACCAGCAGCAATTCCTACTTCAACGAGGAAATTAAGGAGCGTTTCGCTCTCAAAATGCGACTTAAACGGGACGTCGATGCAGGAAGCTCGGCGTGGAAATTGTATTGGGCTAGAGAGTATCTAACCCCTGATCAACGTCGGCAGCAAGAAATCCGTCCCATAACAATAGCGGTAAGACAAGATCTTGAGTTAGAGCCGAGTAGGATATAGATCCGATGAGTAAGCATAAGCTGATTGGCAGCAATTAGGAACAACAAGATGGAGCGAGAGAATCAAAACACCGTTCATAAGTACAGATAACCATGTTCATTGTCGAAGCTTTCCATTCTCTAAGGAAAAGATGACTACGCTCCAAGGGACATTTTGACATAATGGGCTTAAGAAGTTTATAATTCGATTATGAAGTTTCTTGAGTATCTGTATGATCCAAATTCAGTACCTGTGAAGTGTTCGATCGCCATATCGTAATGAAATATGTTGTTGTTAGGATAATTGGTACTTTCCAGGTTGCATTTGCTAACGATAAGCTGAATGTGCAAAAATAATCATGTTCAGCAGATTGTCTGTCATCTGAAATTGGTATGTAATATGAATTTCGCAGGGCCTTGCATGAGAAAGATGATCGACGCATGTCGCGGGCAAAATTCTTCATAATAGCCTTGATATGCAGCTTCTCGTGGTACGTCATCCCAGGCTACCTCTTCTCAACGCTCACAAACATATCCTGGATTTGCTGGATCTTCTCCAAGTCAGTCACAGCTCAGCAGATCGGGTCCGGGATGAAAGGGCTCGGGCTTGGAGCACTGACCCTCGATTGGACTGTGGTCGCTTCCTTCTTATTCAGCCCTCTCATATGCCCGTTCTTCGCCATAATGAACGTCTTTGCGGGGTACGCATTGGTGGTGTATGTTGCCATCCCGTTAGCATATTGGGGATTCAATTTGTATGGTGCGGATAGATTTCCCATCTTTTCATCGAACTTATTCACGAAACAAGGCCAGGCGTACAACATCACGGCCATCGTGAACAGCAACTTCGAGCTGGACTTGGCCAAATATGAGGATCAAGGACGGATTCATCTCAGCACGCTCTTTGCTTTCACTTATGGGTTCGGTTTTGCAACCATCGCTTCCACACTGACCCATGTTGGCTTCTTCTATGGAAGGTACTAATTACATCTTGACCTGATTAAGTCTCTGGATCTTGGCTTTTGTCCTCTGATATGGATGAAATAGATTCTGAAATGTTGCTTGCTCGGACATTGGGGACAGAGAAATATATGAGCGGTATCGTGCCTCATACAAGGGGAAGGAAGACATCCACACGAGATTGATGAGAAGATACAAGGACATCCCTTCGTGGTGGTTTTATTTGTTGCTGGTTCTAACTGTCGCAGTGTCTCTCGCGCTCTGCATATTCTTGAACAAGGAGGTCCAAATGCCGTGGTGGGGACTTCTCTTTGCCAGCACCTTTGCTTTTATCTTCACTCTTCCAATCAGTATCATCACCGCCACGACGAATCAGGTCATGTCTGCTGAACAAAAAAAATAAAAAAAAATGAACAAGTCTTATTGCTTTGCATCATTGGTACCTTAAAATATTGACACCGATTCTTGATATGACCTTCATTTACTGACACCGGGATTGAACATTATTACAGAATATATCATGGGGGTGATATATCGGGGTCATCCGATAGCCAATGTGTGCTTCAAGACCTACGGCTACATGAGCATGGCCAGGCTGTGGCCTTCCTCAATGACTTCAAGCTTGGACATTACATGAAGATCCCTCCAAGATCCATGTTCTTAGTTCAGGTACATTCTATTGATTACTTATGACAAAATCTTAGATTGCTGGAAGTATTTTGGCTGGTTGTTGGAATTAAAACCCACCATGGCTGATGCAGTTCATTGGCACGATCATTGCCGGGACCGTGAACATGGCTGTGGCATGGTGGCTGCTCAACTCCATCACCAACATATGCCAAACTGAGCTCCTGCCGCCAGACAGCCCCTGGACGTGCCCGAATGACAGGGTATTCTTCGACGCCTCCGTGATATGGGGCTTGGCAGGGCCCAAGCGCATCTTTGGAGTCCAAGGGAACTACCAGGCCATGAACTGGTTCTTCCTCGGCGGCGCAGTGGGCCCGTTCCTAGTCTGGTTGCTGCACAAGGCATTCCCAGACAAATCCTGGATCCCGCTGATTAACCTCCCGGTGCTCCTTGGGGCGACGGGTTACATGCCGCCTGCCACACCATTGAATTACAATGCGTGGGTACTCGTTGGGACAATATTCAATTTCTTTGTCTTCCGTTACCGGAAGAAGTTGTGGCAGAGGTACAACTACGTGCTCTCTGCAGCAATGGACGCGGGAGTGGCATTCATGGGGGTGCTTTTGTACTTTTTGTCTAGGAATGGAGAACAAAGGACTGAATTGGTGGGGAACGGGCGGCGAGCATTGTGACTTGGCGAGTTGTCCGACCACGAAAGGGATATCTATGGATGGATGTCCGACGAAATAATGTGAATTCATTAGAAAAGTCCACAACGACTACAACTTGAAAAGTTTTAAGCTAATGGAGTCTGATTACAGGAAATGTAGATGCTTGATGTACTTCGTTTTCCTCTCATGTTACCAAAATTGTGGATTTATCCGTTTGCATTAGTCATTGAATTATGATGAATGGTTTCAGTAAAGTACTTCGCTTGGAGATACAGAGAAGAGGGTCACGATTGATAAAAGCTGAAGTGATCAAGCTGTCATAAGCAGCCACGGTTACGGTCTCTATTTGCAATGATCCTATTCCTCGACTCGGGGCTTCTACGGATTTTTGCACGGCTTATAAGACTTATTCATGCTTATAAGGAACTTTCATTGATCAATTCAATGTCCAAGGCCAGTTCTGAGATGTGCCTATGTAACCGGAACAACAGAATGTCGATATAGTACCAAGCTTCGTTGCAATAGAAATTTCGAAAAAATGTGTAAAGTAGAATGAAATTGACAACTCCCTGATGTCGATATAGCACGTATCTTGAGATTTTTCTTATTTGAGTATTTTTAAGGTTTTCCATATGGATAGACCCAAATTAATCTATACAATAGATGGAAGTTCCAGAGATGGTTAGACACTAGTGTTGAAGTGGAAGATTAAGCTAATTTTGTGATTGCATAATTTTTCCTAAACAAGAATATCACAACTATCGTAACTTTTTCTGTAGCCCTCACTTGAGTGTTAAGGGCCATACAAAAGTTATAGCACTAGTGGCATCATTTATCCTAATTTTTGTTTATGTATTTAAGGGCTTTTTGTAGTCCTTATATTTTACGGGTGCTTTCAGCAGGGTGAAATTACTTTTATTACCAAAGGGGCTAAGATGAGTCTGCATACTTTGTGCTTGTCTAAAGAAGAAGGCGGCCTTGGTAAAAAAAAAGATGGAATGTTGGAGCAAAGCTTGCATTATGACGTGTATCTGGATGGTCTCTGCAGAAGCTGGTTCTGTTTGTGCTGTCTGGCTTGAGTTTCACAAGCCAAAGGATAAGTGCTTTAGCTAGTAAAACTAGGAGGAAAACTTTGAAGCGTCGGCATGCCGCTAGAACTTTCATTAGGGCGTCCTGCTGGGGATGGAAAGTCTACTTTTCTTTGGTATGATAATTGGCATTCCCCATTGGTCCTCTGCTTCAAAGGTTTTCTGGCCGATAAATTCATGATTTTGGCCTGCAAATTTCATTCAAAAGTAGCTGGGGTGATCCTGGGGTGTCATTGGCATTGGCCCCCTGTAAGATCTGATGATCTAATTGAGATTCAAGCCGGTCTTTGTGGCGTTACTGAACCTAATTCTGCTTCAGCTGATGAGTTATTTGGCAACTCTCTCTCACTAGAAAATTTTTGGTTGCGAATGCTAGGAACGCTACCTGAGTTAGGGTCTTAAAGTACCATGGTGTAAACTCATTTGGTGTCATCCTAGTGTTTTTCTAAATACTCATTGGGTCTCAAAAATAGATTTGTCAAGAGGCATATTCAAGTTTCCCAACTTGTTGCTTGTGCAATGGAGAAAATGAGAGTCGAGATCACTTGATTCTTTTGCTGTCCGGTTTCACTTAAGGCGTGGCAGCAGCTGCATCATGTTTCAAGAAGGCTTGCAGATTGGCATATTGAAGTTAATTGGGCTGTAGCTGCATTTAAAGGAAAATCTTTTCCTTGCTTGCTGTCCAAGCTTTCATGGAATGCATACTTGTACCATGTTTGGCTTACTCGAAATTGTTGTCTCCATAAAACTTCTTTCACGGTGAATCCCTGACTTGATAGAGGTACACGTTAAAAAGGCTATACAAGGGAGATAGATCACTTGTGTATGGATCACTTTGTGCTATTTGGGATTTGACCGATCGCTGTACAGATTCCTGAGCATGCGGGAGGATTTGCTGCCTTATTTAGCCGTTGATCCAATATGAAATTCTGACTTGCCGATAAAAAGGGGCATATTGTATAATGTACTGTGATGAGAGGAACGAGCATTGTTAACATGCAAGGATATGCCTGAAGGCTGAGTGAAGAATTACAGGAACTCAGGGTTGCATGGATGACAAAGAACTACAGGATCTCGAAATGAGGTCCTGTAGTATAAATAAGTCCATAAGTATAGCCGAAATGAGGTGCAAAGTGGTTTCCAAGGATAAAATTCGGGTAGCAAACTTTGTAAGGTAAAGAATAAAAAATAGGAAAGCGGTAACCGAGTGAAAATCGAGGCATGTTTATGGTGTGTATATGTATATGTATGTATGTACCTCTCACAAATAATAGCAAGATATAATTGACCATGGTCCTTAATTGATGTCGTCGATTGTGTAATCTCAGAAATATTTAACTTGTTTGGAGTGGCTATTATATTTTATTTTCGCTTTTTTTTTTCAAGTTTGCAATATTAGTCGGCGCACCCAAAATGGTTGCGGCATAGGCCATTGTGAGCCGCTTATTGAAAATTCAACGGCCACCCTTTTTCTTTGTTTGTGAATGTCCGAAGAATCATTTCTAATTATCAATTTCACAACCATAACTTCATTTATTTGAAATACCATATCTAAAAATTTCATTATTACAAAACTACAAACAACTAATGAAGCATTCTTATTCAAAAAAATGGAGTTTGGGACCCTTGGAGTGCCAAAACTTGGCACGGAGGGACACTTAACTGTCAAACTTCGGAAAGGTACACTTAAGTGCCAGTTTTGGAGTAAAATAGATCCCATAAGTGCCACTCCAGCCAAAATCTGGCCAAATTACTGACGTGTCAATTTTCCGACGAGTTGGGTGCAAAACGGCGTCGTTTTGCACGGCGATGGTGACAAATTGCAAAAATGACACCGTTTTGTGTGATGTATAAATAATTAATATAAAAATTAATTAAATTAAAGTTAAAGTTAATTTTATTTAAAATATTCTAAAAAATTTATAAAAAAAAAGGGTGGCTGAAGGGGCGGCTGAGGGCCGAGCCCTCGCCGCCGCCTCCCCCCATCGCCGCCGGGAAGGACTAGTGATGGAGGGGGAGGGTCGGCCAGGGTTGCCAGCCCTCGGCCGACCGGCGGCGAGGGCTGCAACCCTCGCCCCAGCATTTGAGCGAGGTTTGCGGGGCCCTCACCGCCCCTTCGCCCCCTTTTAATTTTTAGAATATTTTAAATAAAATTAAGTTTAAATTTAATTTAGTTAATTTTTATATTAATTATTTACACATCGAAACAAAACGATATCGTTTTTGCAATTTGTCACCACGTCGGTGCAAAACGATGTTGTTTTGCACCAAACTTGCCGAAAATGTCCACGTCAGCAATTTGGTCGGATTTTGGCTGGAGTGGCACTTAAGTGATCCACTTTACTTCGAAATTGGCACTTAAGTGTACATTTCCGAAGTTTTGGCACTTAAGTGACCTCCCTGCCAAGTTTTAGCACTTGGGCTATTCTTCTGCCCAAAAAAATGTCTAAAGAGGGGAATTGGTTTAAGAAGCAATTTTTATTTTTTCTAGTTTGGATTTAAGAAGCAATTTAAAGGATGGTTAATACAACAAAAGATTTTAAACTATGTCTATTGTGATACAAGTACCTCAATATTTTTTTTTTCTATCGCTAATACCCCAAATATTTATTGAGATACAAAAACCCATAGAAAAAAGTTCTGAATTGATACCAATGTGATAAATATATATTTAACAGAATTGAAATATGAGGCATATATGTCATATATATAAGTTTGAGCTTTTTCGTGATACAAAAAAAGTTGAGGAAATTGTATTACATTGGATAAGTTTAGGGTTTTTAATGACAAAAAAATAAAGTTTAGAATATTTATGTCATAATGGTCATAATTTTGGATTTTTTGTGGCATTTATCTATTTAAATGATTGTAAGATGAAAGATTTAAATTTGTTTCCGAAAAGTGCAATGTCCGCAGGATGAGCCAACGAATGTCTTGACAATTTAAATCATAGATTTATCAATTTTGTTAGACGATGCTATCATAATCACCTAGCAAAAATATGGATATTTTTGAGAAAAAATAGGGTTGAGATTGATACCCGTTGTGGGGTGTGTATACATGTATGTGTGTGTGTGTGTATATATATGTGTGTGTGTGTGTGTGTGTGTGTGTGTGTGATGTCTGGATTTTTCACTCGACGTATTGCACCACCACAAAGACTTTCAACCTCTGCTCCTCCCCATCATTACTGAGTCACCTCATCCCCTCGCCACGACACCTCACAATGCCTCCTCGCCAATTCAACCCACGTGGTCACTAGCGCCACCATTGCCTCAACCCCACCACAACAACGGCAATTCACAAACCCTAGTTGGTGTGTAACCATGAGGAGAAGTCAATTGGCCAGCAGCTTATGTCGAATCCCCTCGTGGCACGACTAGTAGAAGCGGCAGAGGAACGGAAGTCCAACGCCCTTTTCCCTTGTTTCCAACGCACCGCAACACCATCCAACGACCTCAACACGTCGCTCATTGGAGTCAACAAAGAAGTCCATGAGTGGTAGAATAGAAGCCGGCTTCCCTCGTTCTTCCTTCTGTTGGAGAAAACTCCTTTATTATTTTGAAGTTAACAAAACATTTCCATTAGTCTAGTTTGAAGACTTCTAGACTCAAGTGTTAAAGGTCTGAAGAAATCTAGACTATGTTGTCAAAGTCTGAAGACCGCCAGACTTAATACTCAAAGTCTGCCCTCACTAATAGTTTCCAGATGAAGAGAGAAGACTTATCTAGATTACGGATTATCTTCAATGATTCGATTCATATGTTTTTGGAAGACATTTTTGGCTGGATACATTATCAGCAAGATTGATTATTCTTATTGGAATCTACTGTCATTTGAAGATCTTTTGAAAGGCTAGTAAACTTGGAAGGTTCTACTTATAGAAATAAAAAATCCTGATTGTATGGGCGAACATGATTGATGAGCTTTCAACGACTCAAGATCATCTTAATTGATTCTGTTCAAGGGTAGATTGGAAGAATTCATTTGGAAAGTGCCAACGATTTTGAAGGCATGAAAGAGTATTTAAGGCGAACTCTTCAGTTGTTCGAAGTAGTGCATGAAAGAAGAATATCAAAGTCTGAATTTCTTAGTTCCTTATTCTTTCAATTCATCGAGCTCAAATTGTATACAAAAGAGAGAAGCACATAGTGAGATTTTGTGAAGAGACTAGCTGAGACTCTCCACTGAGGAAGTCAAAGATCACAAGCTTTATAATCTCTTTTTATTCATAGTGAAATTCAGTCAATAGGCCGTCAGCGCGGGAGAATAGACGTAGGCTTAGATTAAGCCGAACCACTATAAATCTTGTGTTCCAATTCTCTTTCCTTAACTCCTTATCTTATTGCTTTATATAATTGCTTTATAGAATTTTTCAAAGCAGTTTATTTCCCTAATCAATCATTTTAAAAGGCAATTTATTTTAGTAAGTCTTGCGAATAAATTTTTATATACACTTATTCACCCCCCCCTTAAGTGTGTGTACTAGCCATTTCAATTGGTATCAGAGCTAAGTGCTCGGTTTATAAAAGTGTTTTTACTTTTGAGCTAAAGATCTTCTATGGCTAGTATTTTGGCTCCAGGTTTGGTTGAAGGCCAAAACAACACTTGACCTCCCTACTTTGATGGGAAGGAATACAACGTTTGGAAAAATAAGATGAAGGTATTCCTGAGATCGAAAGATCCCCTAGAATGGGATGTGGTAGAAAAATGAATCATTCCTAAAGCTAATTCAACATCTAGGAAGGACGTTACAGATGTTGGAGAATTGACACAAGCGAAGATAACCAAGAGACAAACTCTTGATGCAAAAGCAATTTATTCATTATATCGTGCTATATCTCCTACTAAGTATAACGGAATTTCATTTTGTGAAATAGCCAAAGAAGTCTGCGATAGGTTGCATGTCACTTATGAAGGAACTGATCGAGTTAAAGAAACAAAAATCAATATTCTACTCGGACAGTATGAAGCCTTCAAAATGAAACCAAGAGAATACATCACTGACATGTTTAGTCGTTTTATAGAAATTGTAAACGGTCTAGCATATCAGGGACAACCAATCTCAAGACCAATGAAGGTCAATAAATTGCTGAGATGACTCTCCAAAGACTGGAACCATGTGAAAACCTCTATAAGAGAAACTCAGAGAATCATGCCTCTTTCTGAAGACGAATTGTTTGGCACACTTCAATCATATGAAGTAGAGCAAATCAATGAGGAAGAAGATTCCAAAGGTAAGAAGTCAATTGCCTTAAAATCTAACAATGATTCTAATGATACAGACTCTAAGACAACTTGGATGATGAAGAGCTAGCACTCATGATAAGGAGATTCGGGAAGTTAAACAGTAAGGGAAAAATGTTTAATTGGAAGAAGCAGGGTAATCAAAGATTTCAGAAGAAATCAAATGAGGATAATGAGACCAACAAAGGTGTGATTTGCTTCGAATGTAAGAAAAAGTGGCACATCAGACCCAACTACCCTTTGTTGAAGAAAAAGAAAGAAAAAACAGAGAAATTCAAGAAGGCTCTCAAAGTAGAGACATGTAGTAATACATAATGCGAGGAACGTGATGAAGAGTATGCAAACATATGTCTGATGGCAAATTTAGAATTAGACTCAGACTCTGAGATAAACTTAGATTCAGATTCAGACTTAGATAGTGAAGTTAAGGTTAGTAATTCTAAAATTCCTGTGAAAGTCTCAAAATATATAGATGAACTTTGTCTTAGCCTTAAAACATCTCTTAAAAGGATTTACGAGCTAAAAAATGAGAATTCTAAACTAAAGAAACAGGAAATTTCTTGGAAAGAAAAATTTGAAAATCTAGACAAAAGTTTTGTTGATTTGAAAGACAATGAAGATTCTCTTTTGAAAGAAAATACATTTTTGAAAGAGGACATTTCAAATATCATAAAAAGGTTCTCAATAGGATCTGAGAAGTTAAAAAATATTCTTTCAATTCAAAAACCTTATTTCAACAAATCTGGTTTGGGAATGACATCAAAAACCATTCTTTTAATTGATTTTCCAAAAGTGAAGGAAATAATCAAATAAAGACCTACAAAAACGTTTTATAGAAATCAATTTCAAAAAGTTTTTGTAAAACCTGTTGGTCAAAGTACTCTCAAATGTTCAAAATGTAACAACTCAGAACATTTTGAGAAGGAATGTCCCATGGTTTGGAAACCTGTCAAGAAGGAATGGGTAAAAACTGTATTTTGTACTAACTTCCCTTGACCCAAGAAGATATGGATACCAAAGAAAGCTTGAGTTCTTCTTATTATTGTAGGTCACTATCAATAAAAAGATCAAATGGTATTTGGATAGTGGCTACTCGAGGCACGTGATAGGAGATTCAAGTTATTTTATAAAGCTTGTGCAAATTAAAGGAGAAAAAGTTTCTTTTGGTGGAAACAACAAATGAAGGATTGTTGGATGTGGAACTGTGAGGATTGGAAGTCTCATAATCAACAATGTCTCCTTAGTAGAAGGTTTGAATTATAATCTTCTTAACAACTGTACGACACTAGATTCAAAATTAATTTCCAAGAAGGCACTTGTTCGGGAACTAGTAAAGATCTTTCTCAATCCTTTACTTGGACGAAGACATGGGAACATCTATCTTCTGGATATAAAACCAGAAAGCTCTTAGTGTCTAATATCCATTCAAGATGAAGCAAACCTTTGGCATAGAAAATTTGGCCATGTCAACATGAAGCAAATTGCCAATATCTCCTCCAAGAAGCTTGTTCATGGCTTAGCCAACCTAACGTATCAAAAGTTTGAATTATACACATCATGTATATGGGAAAACAAGTTAGAAGTAACTTTAAATCTATAAATCAGGTTTCTACTGATCGTGTTTTGCAACTTCTGCATATGGAACTCTTTGGACCAACCAGAATCCAAAGCATTTGTGGAAAGAGATACTACTTAGTGATCGTGGATGACTATTCTCATTTTACATGGGTATACTTCCTTGGCAAGTAAGTCTGAAGCATTCATTCACTTTTCAAAATTTGCCAAGAAGGTACAAACTGAGAAAGGTTATGCTATTTCACGCATACGCATAAACCATAGAGGCGAGTTTGAAAACCAAGACTTTGCAAAATTTTGTGATAACTCTGGTTTTCAGCATGTGTTCTCTTCTCCATATACTCCAAAGCAAAATGGGGTTGTGAAAAGAAAGAATAGATCTTTGCAAGAAATGACTAGAACACTCTTAATTGAGAGTAATATTTCATCTCATTTTTAGGTTGAAGCAGTTTCTACAGCTTGTTATATCATTAACAGAGTTTTCTTAAGGTCCATTATGGAGAAAACTCCTTATGAGTTATTCAAAGGAAAGAAGCCAATTGTTTCTTATTTCCATTTGGTTGTAAGTGTTTTATTTTAAAGAATGCAAATGATCGAACTGGTAAGTTTGAAGAAAGATCAGACGAAGGAATTTTCCTTGACTATTCAATCTCAAGCAAAGCCTACAAAGTATTTAACAAGAAGAGTCAGTCTATGGAAGAATCTATGAACGTCAAGTTTCATGACTAAATGCAGAATCAATTGGATCAGACTCAACTTGAAGAACCTGAACCTACTCTAGATATTGCAAAATCTACTTCCCTCAAAGTGGTTCAAACTCCTGAAGTTCAACAACAAGATGAACCAGAAGATTCAACTGAAATAGAGGATCAGCAGACTCACAAACCAACCAGCAATTGGAAGCATAAGTCAAGTCATCCCAAGGAACTCATCATTGGTAACATTGATGAAGGAATTCCCACCAATTTCAAAAGGCATGAAAAGTTCAGTGCTTTAGCACTTGTTTCTGAGATTGAACCCAAAACTATAGAAGAAGCCTTGGCTAATGAAAGTTAGATTGAAGCTATGTAAGAAGAGCTTAGACAGTTCAGCATTAATGATGTTTGGGAACTTATTCATAAACCTAAAGGTAAGTCTATTATTGGAACTAAATGGGTTTTCAGGAACAAGATGGACGAGAAATGAAAGTGGTCAGGATAAAAGCAAGACTTGTAACCAAAGGATATACACAAGAAGAATTGATAGACTATGATGAGACATATGCACTAGTAGCGAGGTTAAAAGTAATTAGATTATTACTTGCTTTTGCTTGCTATAAAAAATTTCAGGTTATTCCAAATTGACATAAAAAGTGCATTCCTAAATGGATTTATCCAAGAAGAAGTCGATGTGGAGCAACCACCTAGTTTTGAAGATCCAAGAAAGCTAGACTCAGTTTACAGACTAAAAAATGCCCTATATGGATTAAAGTAGGCACCTCGAGCTTGGTATGAAAGATTAAGTAAATTCCTAACTCAAAATGGTTTTGTTAAATGAAAGGTAGACACCACCTTGTTTATTAAAAGAGAATGCAAAGATTTTCTACTTGCTCAAATTTATGTTGATGATATTATATTTGGTTCATCTAATGAAATTTGTGCAGGGAGTTTTCAAGACGCATGCAGGATGAATTTGAGATGAGCATGATGGGTGAGTTAACATTCTTTTTAGGATTACAAGTTAAACAATCCAATGAAGGAATTTTCATTCATCAAGAAAAGTATGCAGAGGATCTCATCAAGAAGTTCATGATGAAAAATTGCAAAAAGATAGAGACGCCTATGTCAAGTTCTTTGAAGCTGAAAAAGATGAAGAAGGAAAGAGTGTAGACCAGAAGTTATACAGGAGCATAATTGGTTCACTTCTTTATCTTACTGTATTTAGACTTGACATTTTGTTTAGTGTTTGTATTTGTGCTAGATTCCAATCAAATCCCAAAGAATCTCATTTAGTTGCTTCAAAGCGCATCATCAAATACATTGCAACAACTCCAAAGCTAGGACTGTGGTATCCAAAAGAATGAGACTTTACTCTCCTTAGATATCCAGATGGAGATTTAGTAGGTTGCAGAGTCGATAGAAAGAGTAATTCTGGTACTTGTCAATTGTTGGAAAATAGGATAGTATCTTGATTCTTAAGGAAGTAGAGTACTGTAGCTCTTTCAACAACAGAAGCGGAGTATGTGGCTCTTGGAAGCTGTTGTTCTCAAATATTATGGAAAGCAACAGCTAAGAGACTTTGGAATAGAAGACTCATGCACAGAGATCAAATGTGACAACACCAATGCAATCAATCTCATAAAGAATCAAATTCTTCATTCAAGGGCAAAGTGTATAAAGATTCAACATCACTTTATTAGAGATCATGTTCAGAATTGAGAAATTATGATTCGGTTCATTGACTCAAAGAATCAACTGGCATATATATTTACAAAGCCATTGGAGAAAAGCCTATTTGAGTCTATTCGCACTAGACTGAACATCATATCTTCTATCGAGTAAGTCTGAAAGTGTTCAGACTCGGAGGTAAAGTCTAAGGTATTCAAACTTAGAATGACTAAGAGTTACAACTGTAAGTTATTTCGATACTAGTAATTTAATTTTTAAATAAAAATTTAAAAAGGTACGATTGCTTTTTGAATTGCTACTTTCGTATTTTATTTTTAGCAATTATCTTTTCTTTTTTAAAATTATGGTAGTTTTTCATTTTCAAAAGACAGTTTTACTTTTCCTTTATGACGATCTATATACATCGTTTCACTTGCTTTATATACTGTCGAAATTCATCTTCCCCATTTACACTCTTTCAAACCCTAGAATACTGAACTTCACTCTCACTCATTTTCTCTCTAGTTTATTTCAAAATATTTCACCTTTTCAAGCAAGTTCAAGGATTTCTCCTATAAAGTGACAATGTCTTCAATAAAGTCTTCCAAAATCGCAAGCAGGGGACCACGGCACATGCCTGAGGGTCCTATGCACTTCGATTTGACCGCGGAAGATGACTTTTCTCAACAGCAACAACCAAGTCAGCAACAACATTTTCAATAACGTCAGTCTCCTCCATCGTCTCAACCAGAAGAAGAAATAATGGAAGAAATTGAACCTGTAAGAACGCTGACACCTAAAGTTGCTTTCAAGCTTTATTCTAAGTTGAAAGAATGAGGTACTGCTATGTCTTTGATCGATTAGTATCTGAGAGAGAGAAGCTACAAAAATGAAACTTTATTCTTGTGCAATATGGAGAAGTTAGGCATTGTGGAAAAAGGGTTGAACCCGCATTATGGCACGTTTAATCAGCTAGAAGGAAAGGACGATGACGAAAGAATGTTCACATATTTCTAGCCTAGAATGGGAGTGGTTGCAAATGTTGGTGGTGATGAAATGAGTCTATTCAGATCAAAGGACCATAAGAAGGTTTATTCAAAACCGATGAAGTTAGGGGTTATGAACCCTAGAAGCGTTGATTTTGATTTTCTTGATTCTGTGCGAGTAAATCTAAGGGAGAAGTTTGCACTTCTTCAATTGGAGTGTTTTTGTTCTGAGACAACAATTGTTTATCTAGAACTCACAGCCTATTTCTATTCGAATCTATCTTTTTTGGATGTGAATAGATTCTCTTTTACTGTTAAGGATAAGGAATTTTTTGTCGATGTGGACATTTTGGCTGATTTGATTGGGGTGGAAAGAGCGTGTTTCCAACCAATCAGTGTGTTCATTACTCACGCTACACTGGAATTGGTGAAAGACAGGTTTGCTAAAGGCAAGATCTCCTCCACTAGGATGAATGCCTCCAATATCTTGCTACATAAAATCGTGATCAACTGCATCCATCCAAAATCAACATCCAAGACTAATGTGTCTCATTTTAAGCAAAGTTGATGTATGCCATCAACATTAGTTACAAGTTCTCTCTGCCTCACACCATCTTGATACACATGTACAAGACAATGGTGAAAGACAAGGACAACTCTCATACTCTGCTCTTATCACAAGAATCTTCTAACACTTCAACATTTATTTACCTGCTCCTTTGTACTTGCGAAGCATTGCTTTTATGGTAATTGGATTGAAGATGATCACCAAGATGCGTCTGAAAGAATTCAACAAGGTGTTAGAGTGAATGAAGGAGAAATCCCCTATCAAGGCAAAGCAAAGCTTTGCAGCACCAATGATAGAACCCATCAAGAAGAGGAAAGCCCTTATCTTGGAAGATGAAGATGATGAGGATGACATCACTCTCTTTCCGCCTTTGCCCTTTGAAATTTACAGAGTTATGTTAGCTTTCAAGAGACAGAAGGAAGAGAGACCAGGGAAGAGACAAAGAAGAGAGATGAAGGAAGAAGAAGTGAAGAAGAGAAGAGAACAGAGGAAGAGGAAGAGGAAGAGGAAGAAAGAAGAGAGGAGAAGAGGCTCGAGATGATTCCTTTGAGCCTACATTGGATGTATCCTTGTTGAGCGATTCAGAAAAGATAAGGAGTGGAATTGCTGAAGAGAAAGACAAAGAAAAACATCACTTTGATGTTGAAGTTGAAACAAAAAAATGAAGAAGAATTCACCTCTCCACCTGAAGGCACACAAACAGGGGGAGCTGTTGAAAAACGAGGTATTTCTTTACCTATTATAACTAGTGATGTTAGTCGATCTGCAGCAAATCCAGAGGACGTGTATGCCTCTCACCATCCAAAACCAGACCTTGAGGCATTCACTCCTGGTCATAGTAGAAGAACTGCTAAAGAACCCTCCAATCTTAAGACTCCAAGAATAAATTTGGCTGGACCTAGTGCTACATCAGAACAATCAGCAAACTTTTCAAGATTACTGGATATTCTATTGGATTTAAGGAGATAGCAATATGGTTTGGAGTATGAGATAAATGATCTCAAAAAGGCTTTCTTAACTACTTCAATTTTGTTGCAAGAGCAATTACTTGCCCTAAAGAATCAAGTGAAAGATACTATGAAGGGTGAAGAGTTACAACAACTGAAGGAGACTTTTGGAAAGCTTGAGAAGACAGTGAGTTCTATAAGGGAATTCCAACTTGTTCACTTGCCAAAACAACCATGATTTTCACACCACTCTTTTTGCTTATTCTCCACTTTTTGCTGTTGACAAAAAGGGGGAGAAGTTGTGTAGATTTATCTTTATCTTTTGATGATCTTTTCAGACTTTGGTATTTTTGTTTGGTTGTGGACTTTTGACTTTGGATCTTGACTGCTATTGTGATTTGAATCTTTGATGCTTGCAATAACTTAGCTTGAGATACTGATTGTGGATGGATAATTATCTTGCAGGATTAACATGTCTTCTGTGGTTGCAGAATTGATACTATCCAAGTCACAATCAACTTATTTTTATAAGTTATTATGTATTGCTTAAGTGTTGTTTTGCAGGACAAAAAGTTTTCAAATATGCATGAAAGTTTTTTCACCATAAAAAGGGGAAGATTGTTGAAGAAAACTCATTTATTGTTTTGAAGTTGACAAAACGTTTTCATTAGTCTAGTCTGAAGACTTCCAAACTCAAGTGTTAAGGTTAAAGAACTCTAGACTATGTTGTCAAAGTCTAAAGACCGCCAGACTCAAGACTCAAAGTCTGCTCTCACTAGTAGTTTCCAGACGAAGAGAGAAGACTTATCAAGATTACGGATTATCTTCAAGGATTCGATTCGTATGTTTTTGGAAGACCTTTTTGGTTGGATACATTATCAACAAGATTGATTATTCTTATTGGAATCTATTGCGATTTGAAGATCTTTTGAAAGGCGAGCAAACTTGGAAAGTTCTACTTATGGAAACCAAAGATCCTGATTGTATGGGCGAATAGGATTGACAAGCTTTCATCACTAATCTTTCAATGACTCGAGATCACTTTAATTGATTCTTTCCAACGGGTAAATTGGAAGAATTCCTTTGGAAAGTGCCAACGGTTGTGAATGTATGAATGAGTATTTAAGGCGAACTCTTCAATTGTTCGAAGTAGTGCGTGAAAGAAGAATTTCAAAGTCTGAATCTCTTAGTTCCTTGTTCTTTCAATTCATCGAGCTCAAATTGTATACAAAAGAGAGAAGCACATAGTGATATTTTGTGAAGAGACTAGCTGAGACTCTCCACTGAGGAAGTCAAAGATCACAAGCTTTATAATCTCTTTTTATTCATAGTGAAATTCAGTCAATAGGCTGTCAGCGCGGGAGAATAGACGTAGGCTTGGATTAAGCCAAACCACTATAAATCTTGTGTTTCAATTCTCTTTCCTTAACTCCTTATCTTATTGCTTTATATAATTGCTTTATAGAATTTTTCAAAGCAGTTTATTTCCCTAATCAATCATTTTAAAAGGTAATTTATTTTATTAAGTCTTGCAAATAAACTTTATATACACCTATCCACCCCCCTTTAGGTGTGTGTACTAGCCCTTTCACCTTCATCCACAACACACCTAGCAATGGCACATCTCTCCCTTGAAGTCAACACGGACCAGCTCCGTATCATTCCCCTAAACACTCTCCCCAGGAAACGACACCTCAATGGCAACAACTAATGATGAATGCTGAGGTCGGAAAAGAGAAGAACGAAGTCGCCACTTCCTCCTGCCTTTCACCGCCCCACACCACTTCATTTTCTCCATTGTACCTCAGTCCCACTATTGCCATTATGGAAGCCAGCAACAAACTATTCTCTCCTCAGCTCAAGGCAATAGTCAACTCACACTCTTCAACTCAGAGCTCGCGTTGCTGCCGTTAGCCATGCCGTCGCCATGCTGAGCCACAAATGCAGCCCTCTAGGACTTGAGGCAATTGGATATCCCCGTTTATCCTTTATCAATCAATTGTTGGGTTCAAAATTTTTGAATTTCGTGATTCTAGAGACATTAGCACCTAGTCGCAAGTTTCGGAAAAAGTTATATAGTTAAAATGTTTGAAATCAATGGGTTTGTATATGTGTCATGGAAAGGTTATATGTTGAATCTTCATATACGCTTGGACTGAAGATATCGAAAGTTGAGTCAAAATAGGAAGGATTATCCAAGTTAGGTTTGATTTTAGTTTGACCCTCAGTTGCTTCGCAAATTTTGTACCAGCTTGTATGATGTGAGTTCCTTTGGGCATCCCTCACAAAAGTCTTTTCATATTGGCTGTTTTATGACATACTTTAAATTCAGATTTTTTGGACTTTGTATGGCAAAAATACATTTGAAAAACTAACGAGTATGCAATCTGTTTTTACTATTATTGAACCAACCTTTTTTATGATTGCCATTTTTCATAGAATTTTTGGTCAAGAATTTTAATGAGTGTCCCTCATGAAAGTTGTATAGTAGATCCTAAACTACCACATATAAAATTTTCATAATTTTTTAGAATCATTTAGCTGCAAAACAATGTCATTTCGGGTTCTATTATCTACCAAAATATTTCACTGTTTCAGTCTAGTTTTCAAAAATTTATACCATGTTGTATAACCAAATTACACTTTGATTCCTTCATGGAAACTATTCCTCTAGATTTTGTCTATCTTATTCTATATTTTCATAATTTTTTGAAGCCCATTTACTTAGACAATAGTCTTCATCTCCAGAAGCGTGCTAAATGCCATTATAGGGCAAGTTTAGGGACTTTGATATGGATTCTCCTTGCAATTCATCTATTATAGGTAAGGGTGAGTTTCTATTAGCCTAGGGGAGTATAATTGACTAAAGATTCATTAGATTCATTCTTGAATTTCCTTGCTAGTAATACTATCAATGCCCTTTTTAAATTGAATTATAAAATTGTCACATTATGGTATAGATGTGTGATTAGAATTGCCATCAGTCCTTAAGATGACGATGTCCCAGTGATAGTAGGGATACTTGGAGGGGTAATCGGGTTTGGATATTTGTGGGGTGTAATATGGTTCTCCTAGATGCCTTTGCAATGCTAGATGAGTGCGAGATGCCTTGGGAGTAATAGGTTTCCTCGAGGATGGTAGCAACATTAAGGGTGAGCATGATTTTGGTGGGCAGTTCCCATCTTGGAATTGAGAGCTGCTCACTAAGGATAATTCCAAAAAATTAGAATAGAGACCTGTCCGTTGGTTCCATGGATCCAACTAAGGACCGGACCACCAATCGACTCTAGTTCTTAGGTGGGTCCATGGAATCGGTCCTCAATCCCTATAAAATTACATTCAATAAATAATTTTCATGCTGAATCTAGCTTCTATTTAGAGCATCAGAGCTCTTCGGCCCTATATTCGGGTTGATTTAAGAGCTATTGATTTTGATTAAGCATTGAAAACTATAAAGTGGAATAAATAAAAAATAATCGTTAGCTAAAAATTTAATTTTTTCAAAAATCATGATATGGTCCTTTTAAGGTTTCTCGACATCGGAAACATATGGAGAGTTAGACTCCATGTTAAAAGTCCTAACCTCTAAAGAAGTTAAAAAATTTATCACTTGATCTATTTTTTTTTCAACATCAATCTAATTTAATCATGAAAAATGACTAAAACGAGTTGTTGGCTCTTAATTTCATATCATGAAGACAAAGTGCTGCCACATTTATGAACATCTCTAATTGATTCTCTCTTTCCTCTACCTTTGTTTATTTTGTTTTGGTTGAAAAAGCAATTAAATGGTTATTTGAATGAAAAAAAAAAAAGAGTAAGGGTTAATCCTATTACACAACTAAGAAACAAAATTAGTCAATAATGTCAAATAACTACAAATATACATATATATGTGGTTGAAAAACTACAAAATAACTAAGTAATTGAGATGAAATTTCTTTTTTAAAAATACATATACTGGTTTGATCCGGGTTGGTGGGCGGACAGTTCCATGTCTAAAATTAGGAATCGAATCGATACTCATCAATTCCACTTAATTGGAATTGAGAACTAAATCGGCCACCATGGGAACTGTCGGTTTCGGTCCAGTTTGGTTCTATCACACCCCCACCCCACCTCTGGCATGAGAGCATCACTTGGCGGGTTAGCATCGACACCCTAGGCAACGTCGAACATCCCGAAAGTCTTTTATGTTTAGTTAAGCACATGCAAAAGCGATCATAAATAATCCTCGTACAAACAAACATGGAAGCCGGGCAAGACATATGCAAGCCAAGCAAATAAAAGCAATATATATTTATATACATATTCATATATCAAAAGTTGTTTTGATTACATGCCCATCCTAGTCCTGGACTACTTATTTTCGTCTCCATATATAGTCAATCAAAAAGCTGGGGTAGCCTAGCTTCTCTACCGAGCTGCTCCCAAAAGTGGCCCCCATGCTAGGTTCATTCCCTTCTTGGGCCCTAGTTCACCCATCACACACCTAAAATGGTGAGAATAACAAGAGTGAGTCAATGACTCAGTAAATAGAAATCCCTAATTCTCCTATAAGAGGATGTCTCGCCTTTGATCGTCAGATACAAGATCACCACCCACTTGCCTTGCCTTGCTTATACATATGAAAGGCTCTCAACTGTCTATGCAATTTCAAGAATCAAAGACAAGGAGTTAGTGCATATAAACAAGCTTTCCAAAAATCCGTAGTTTATGATCATTTCAGTCACAAAAATGGATATGTGCATATCATGAAACTCATTCAAGCAATAAGGGACCCAATTCAAATATATGCTCAAATTGATGCAAGGACTTAACAATACATATTAAACAAACCCAGGTTTTGCAAGCATCACACATGTATCAATCATGGACCATACGTGGACTTTCATTTTTCTTTTTCGGTATCATATTAGTCGAAATTAATCGACTCTTCCGATAACAACTAGGCATTAATCCCCCCTTGGCAACCAGCATCGTCCCGATCTCATTATCTAGACGACATCCAGGGAGACCCCTAGGCATTGGCCTTACCTAAGCTGGCATCATCCAAGATCTCAATATCGGGATTGCATTCGAGGCTTTACCCTAGGCAATGACCTGGCATCCCCCAGCATCGGCATATAAGTCCATTGTGTGTCCATGCATTTCAAGCATCAACCAGTTCATTTTATATTTGAACTTTTAGCCGAACGAAATGCTTGAAGGCGTGCCATGCAAGGTGAACTAATGAACAGCTTTTGTGTTTTATTAAATTAAACTCATGCTAGATCCGATTTGGGTTTATGACCTTGACTTGGAACCATTCACTTAGGCTTTAGCATTGTCCATAGTCATCAATACATTTCCTCGACATCCGGGTGTGCTCAACACTCATGTAGGATCATGAACTTACTTAATACATCAACAAGCAATAGAAACACAACAAGCATAATAATACAAAGCCAACACAAGCAAACGATGACATAATCCTAAAATCGATAAGCGTTGCACATCACCCTATCAAAGAGTTAGGAAAGTCTACTTACAACTTTTTAGACCTAGCTCCAAGATGCTTCTTTGGTGGTTGGTTAGCGTCTAGGGCGACCTGAAAGTGAAGGGAGTGGAAGAGAAGGGAGAGGGAAAGAGAGAAAGGCCAAGGCTTAAAATGTGAGGATGGCTCATCCTATTTATAGACCTTTTCCTCTTAGATTTTTACTGCAAACTCATGATGATGCCAAAATGACAAGTTGGCCTACTTATCTTCTCGAGTTGGCACCTAGGTCCTTTGGTGTTGGCTTATGATTGATCCACCTATTTGCTTATCCTCCAAGGCTCACTCTAGGCTCATTATTGCCTATAGCGCTTAAGGGACACATAAGCCCCTTTAATGCCTAATGTCTTCTTCTAATTGATTGGTTTTTTGCCTTGTTTATCAAGGCTATAATCTAGGGCCATCATACCCTAAGATTTATCCCATATTTGATCATAAAGAAACTTGGACTTTGGACAACTTGTTTTTGAAGTTAAACACATGAGCATATGACTCATTAAGCTCATTAATTAGCTAGCTTCCAAAAGCATTTAATACATTCTTATCTTCAAGTCAAGAAGATTCTAGATTAGCTTCTTCCTCTAGTTAGACATGCAACTTCCTTACCCTCCGAGTTGGGCGTGTGGTTCTCCCATTCTAAGACAAAAATAGTTTTGAGTAATTTTCAAAATCAATACCATTACCTTGTCAAATAGACTCGAAAAATTATATAATTTTTTAAGATGTAAATAAGACCTTAGAAAACATTTTTCATGAAAGAATTCAAACCAAATTCGTTATGTGGAAAGAGCAGCAATTCATTAAACACAATCCAAAAATTCATCTATCAAGTAGATTCAACAATTAGAGAGAGAGACTCATTTTGATCCAAATCTTCACAATTTTTTTTGAAATTTTAATATGTTGAAGATATAGATGTCCAAATTTGAAAGGAAAGATTTTATGAAAATTAGAGATAATAACTTGGTTACCATTTTCACTATTTACATTGGTTATGGAGGTGTTGTCTAGAATTATGTTTAGGTGCTCTTCCAAGCCAGAGTTTAAGTTCTTCTGGAGATGCAAGGTGATGAATCTCTCGCATCTTTTCTTTGTAAACGATGTTTTTCTATTTTGTGAGGCAAACTTAGCTTCGGTTAGTCTCCTCAAAGAGGGCCTCCAAATCTTCTCGGCGTGGAGTGGATTGAGTCCAAATCCTTCCAAAAGTGAGATCATTTTGGGTGGTGGTTCACCTGCTTTAAGGAATCAGATCCTCCTTGATCTCGATTTCCAAGAAGGCAAATTACTGGTGCGCTACCTTGGAGTTCCTATCATCACCTCGAGGCTCAACAAGGCGGATTATTGCTTTCTCGTCAACCGTATTACTACGAGGGTTCAAGCTTGGACTCACCGTTTTCTCTCTTTTGCTGGCTAGCTTCAACTTATTAGGTTAGTCCTTCATGCTATCCAAGCCAACTGGGTGAGTGTTTTTATATTACCTATAATTGTGCTGGACCAGATTGAGAAAGTCCTTAGGCAATTCCTGTGGAAAGGATCGGAATTGGGTAGAGGGGGAGCTAAGGTTGCCTGGGAGGATGTGTACCTCCCAAAAGTGGAATGAGGCCTTGGTATCCGGAGGCTTCGAATTGCAACAAGGTCACCATGCTGAAGCATATTTATTTCCTATTTTCAGACAAAGAGGCTTTGTGGTGCATGTGGATTCATTCCACGTTTTAAATTCAATGAACTTTTGGGTTTCTAAAAAACCCACTTTCTGTTCTTGGGCTTGGAAGAAAATCTTATCTTCCAAAAGTGAGGATTTTTATAAGTGCATAGCTCGTTTTTCCTTTGGAGCGCTTTGTCATATTATTTGGAAAAATAAGAACATCCTTTTTAGAGAACAACCTCTTGCTATTCCGGCTATGAAGAACCATCTTTTTAAAGTGGTCAGAGATAATGCGATCACTTTTAGAAATGTTGAAGATAACTTCAGGAATAGAAGGTTGCAGAGGAGCTAGGGCATTGACCCGGTCATCTTCTCTAAGGATCCTTAGTTGCTTCCTTTTTAGCTAGTGCGTGTTTGTTTTAGGCCTTGTGAGCATCAGCTTGCTGTTTTTTGCAGTTGTTCTCTTCCCTAGCTGAGGTTTTTGTTTTTCTGGGGGTCAGTTGTTGTAACACCCCGAACCCTTCGCAGGTCGTTACCAGTGCCGATGTTACATCTTATTACCGATTTTGTCTCGTACTTAAAACAAGCGTCGCCAAATCACAGGCATTTTTTTTTTAATGCGGTCCCAGCGCGACTCATAGCGGAAGCAAATCAAACATCGCCATCTATCCCCCTACCAATCCATGATACAAATACACACCAGCTAAACATCAGGATTTTATAAACAACTTCGACGCTTTGCTTACATACTTATATATATAGCAAGATGGGGTTCCCTTCGGGTCGGTGCAAAAACAAGAAAGGTTAGGACTCTGCCATGTCCTACCTAAAATCTCAAAAAGAAACCTCGACCCCTAACATCATACGTGCACAAAACCCTCCCATCAAAAGCGTCGACTATCTACATCAAAAAGAGATCCAGCTCCTACTCATCGCGCCAGGTCTCACACCCAACCCGGTGCATCGGGTGGTGGCGGCGGCAGCATCCCTCGCATAGCTCCATCCCGTCGAACATGCACAGAAATGAACTCTTGCATGACGGGGCCCCAGTAGGCCGATATCATACATCACTAGACATCGCACTCGGATAAAAGTTAGTCCGGGAACAGAGGGACAATCTATCTCCGCACACTCAACCTCTACATCAGACGGTAGACCATAGAATACCCCCCGCGAGACGGCAGGAAGCGGCATACTGCTAATTTGAAATGTTATTCCCCAAAAGGGGTGAGTACAAGCACTCAGCAGATAGGGAAATCCAATAACAACCCAATGCATCATGCATATCATCATACATGGCAGGCATTGCTTACCTTTTTGATGTCATACGTATTCATGCATCATCATATCATACATATCATCATCATCACCATGCATATCATTATGCATATCATCATGTGTATCACCATGCATATCATCATGCATACCATATCATAGGTAATCATCATACCACATCACATCTCATCATCATCATGCATCATCATGCATATAATATCATAGGTGATCATCATATCACATCACATCTCTGATATTGCTAGTATGAGTACCTAGAGGGGGGTGAATAGGTGCCTAAACAATTTATCGATATACGGAAGCGATTCTTAACATATGATAGAAAGTAAATTCTCTCTTAATTAACAAAATGAAATACGATTGAGGTAGAGAGATTGAGGAAGAGAAAATTGAACACAGGATTTATAGTGGTTCGGCTTATTCCAAGCCTACGTCCACTCTTCCGCACTGACAGCCCACCGGCTGGTTTTCACTATGATCAAAAGAGAAGTTACAGCACAGCTTTGCCTTGATTCCACAGTGTAGATGTTCTACCACACCTCCTTAAGGTCTCTCACAAATATAGACTCTCTTTTGTATACAAGTATTCGCTCAAAGGATTTATCTAAACAAATAGGAGCTTCAGACTTTGGAATTCTTCTATCACGCACTTCTCGAACAACTAAGAACGTCTTCCTTATATACTCCTTTATGCCATTATACCCGTTGGCACTTACCAAAGAAATTCCTCCAATCTACCCGTTGGACAGAATCAATTAGGAAGATTGTTCGAGCTATTAAAGGAACGTGTTGATAGCCCATCAACTCTGTTCGCCCATACAATCAGGATCTCGGTTTCCATAAGTAGAACCTTCCAATAATATTTAGATAATCATCGAATCTTCATTCATTGAATCAAACTTGATTAATCAAAGGATTCTGATACGTCTTCTCCAGCCACGAGATCTTCTCCAGATGATAAGGTTAAATCCTGAACAAAACATCCAGTTCTAGATAACCTTTCTTCAACGGATTAGAGACTGTCAATGAGGATAGACTTTGAGTCTTGAGTCTGGCTGTCCGGAAGTCTTCAGACTTTAACTAACAGAGTCTGCAGACCTTCAGACTAGACTGATGGAAACGTTTTGTCAACTTCAAAACACTTCACGAAGATTTCTCCAACAATCTCATCATCATCATGCATATATCATCATCATCATGCATATATCATCATCATCACGCATATATCATCATGCATATCATATCATGGGTGATCATCATATCACATCACTTCTCATCATCATCATGCATCATCATGCATATATTATCATAGGTGATCATCATATCACATCATTTAATTCTCATCATTATCTTTTAAATTCGATCACCACATCACCCATTCTCAATTATCAATTTCATCATCCCTTCGGGCAAAGACCTTCGACAGGGTTCCTAGCGTTCCAGCCATCCCATGGCCACCGGGCTTCCGGCCCCCCACATTCCGGGCATCTCGCATCTCAACTAGCATCACGAGGCATTCCCTTCGGCGAAACCTCCGACAGGCTTCCGGCCTTTACCCTTCTAGCCAGCATCCCGCACCCAAATCCCGGTGTCGTGAGGCATTCCCCTTCGGGCAAAAACCTCCGATGGGCTACCGGCCCCCCACATTCCGGGCATCCTGAATCTCCCAGGGAATTTCGGCAATGCATCTCTGTACATTCCGGCCTCATCCTCCACCACAACCTCTTACTCACATATCACTTTCCACATTCATCATCCATTTAATCTCATTATTACGTGGCATATGATTCACACATGCATCACAATTCATGATCATACATACACCAATGTCATATAACAATGCATAATAAATTCAATAGAATTCATGGCCAATAAAATAATCCACCTTTATTTTATTATTATTTTATTATTTTTATTATTTTTATTTATTTATTTTCATAAATAAATATTACATTTAATATTTATGATTTTCCCAAAATCATAAAAATTCAAACAATCATTAATCAAACCAATAGAATGACAATTGCATGCAAAATTCATGGCCAGCTTGAATTTCACATAATTTCACAATTTTCACAAAATAGCACATGATATTCGGATAATGGCCAGATTGCACAGTTTCCAAATAAATTCGATTAAAATACACATTTGGCTTCCAAAATTACGAAATTTTACAGGGTGATAGCCAAGACATTTTCGTGCAACTTTCATGAATAACTCTAAGTCAAATTATTTTTAGATAAATTTATAAATCACGAAACTTCTGGAACCACTACCGCATCGTCCAGAATGCACATCTCCGAAATATTAAGGTTTCACCCATCTATTCTCTTTCGTTTCCTCTGAAATTTGAGTATGTTATGTATCAAGGTGTCCTTTACAAGTTTCATGAAGGGATCTAGGTCAAATAACCAAATTATAGTCGTATTTTAAGTCCTTGAAGTCTCGGGTGTCTCGGAACACACCACCAGAATCAATCATTTCCAAGATCTAGCCGATTCACTAGGCTATACTCGTTAATTTCTCTTAAAATTTTAGTATGTTGTAGTTTAAGATGTTACCTACAACTTTCATGAAGACAACGAAGTCAGATTTTCATCACAAACCAACATGCAACCAAGAATCCAACAAGAAGTCAGTGAAAACATCACAGATCTGGGGTCTCCGTATAACAAGGATTTAACCCCTCAAATATCCATCATTTTTCACGAAATTTCAGTATGTTATAGTACAAGATGTTAGCTACGACTTTCATGAAGACATCGAAGCCAAAATCGGACTCCAAACACACATGCAAGCTCGAACAAGCTACTGACTTCCACAAACCGAGCAAGAACAGTCACACGGCTTGAAAACAACCAACCCTTACCTCGGTTTCTCTCACAAACACACTCAAAACCGAACATGCAAAACCATACAAACACATGCAAGAGAAGTTAAAGGACTCCACTTGCCTCTAAGATGGACAAACGACGGCGTACGGCGGTCGGACGGCGAGACACGGCGGCACCTCCCTCGGCTCCGCCTCCTCTCCCTCTCGGTCTCTCCCTCTCTCTCGCGATTCCTCTCTCTCTCTCACCCTTTCTCTCGGCCAAAATGGAGGAACCGGTCACCCTCTCTCTCTCCTCCCCTCTTATACTCCCTAGAGCTCATGATTAGTAATGATTACTTTGCCTAAAAACCAACCAATGCATGCCCATCCCCTTTGCCACTTGTCATTTTTATTTTTAAACTTGATTGGGCTTGGGCTTTGGAGTTGGGCCATCCGGCCACTCCTCCTTGGGCTGGCCGACAGCCTTCTTGGGCTCTAATGGGCTGACTAGCTTGGCCCACCAAGCTTTAGGCTAATGGGCCCAAGGCCCATTTCGAAAATTCAACCCATTTTTCCTTTTTTTTTGTTTATAAATATTCTTGAATTCCAAATTTTCATCTTGGCCAAAGTCTTGGGATATTTTAATTATTGAAATTTAATTTATGAATCATATGGCCAAGCACAAATTATTAATCTATTAAATTCAAATTTCCACAATCATAAGCACAAATCATCAAATTAAAAGACTAATGGCTAAAACATAAGCCATGAAAATTCTACCACCTAATTAAAGACTTTAACACACCTTATGGCTTGGCTTTGAATTTCTGGGATGCCACAGTTGTTCATGCCATGCTTTTCGTGTCTCGTTGTGTTTGTTGTGTTTGGTTTCCGCTTGTGGCTTTTACATCCCGGCATCCTTCCACTCATAACGTTCTATTGTCTTGAGTGTAAGTTTTGATGCCGTGATCTTTTGTACAGTTTGTCATTGCTCTTTATATTTATTACCTTTCACCAAAAAAAAAAAAGGTCCAAAAATTTCGAAAATTAAATGAGGTAAGTTCTAACTGAAAATAGTAGTGTTCCCACTTGGCCTTGAATCAAGGATCATCCATGACTATACAATCTTATCTCCCAAGATCTTAAGTAGGCTCTATACTAGCTTAAACACTTGTCTTGGTTATTTATTGGCTAATGTCCAAAAGAGATAAGGTAGATTTGTCTTGATCCAAAGTTGGACTTGTCTTGGCCTTCTCCTCTCTCTCTCTCTCTCTCTCTCTCTCTCTACATGTGGCCTCTCATTTGTAGATTTCAAAGTCTACCATTCACACTTAGATCTTAGATCCTAGGATATTAATGGGCCTAGGTTATAGGGATATCTTTTTCCCCACTTTATTTAATACATTCACATTTGTTCACACTTGTTCATACTTGTTCACATCTGTTCACACTTGTTTTTCCAAAGAAATTTTGATTATCCAAGGCTGAGATGTCCTCTTCATTAATGGCTTTAAATCCAAATCTAATCTTATCTTCTAATGTAAAGTCCCAACGTGCCAAGTGTCCGTGTTCCTTGATTTATTACATGAAGAAGGCATTAAATGCAACTTGGAAAATATCTAAGTTCTAAAGGTCTTATCATCCTAGACTAATCAAATTTTACCACAATTGACTATCTTATTTGGCTTGAGGTTCATGCCTAAGACATGATTTGAGGAAGTAGACACAATCGGGTTTAACCGGTGAAACCAAGTTCAGACTTCTCTTTTACCATGTAAAGAGCTTGAAGTTGAGGATGTTACAAGTTCAGCTCCAAGTGGTTCGGGCATTTTCCAGTTCTTTTGCACACCTTTTGGTAGCATGATGAATTCATATTGAATATAGCCTTAGTACTTTTCAATTATAATAGAGCTACTGATTACTTATTTGGAAAAGCTATTGCTTTTATTGATCTACTAAGTTAATTTTGAAAAAAAGGTTCTCAGGTAAGTTGATTTGAAATTGATTCCATAATCTTTATATGGAGACTTTCCTTGCCAGTTCAGTGATTGGTTTATATAGTATAGACAGGTTCTACTTGGTGAATTTAGACTCACTAGTTGTTGATTTTATTTTTTCAGATCAATAGAAATATGTTGATCCTTCCTGCTTCTACCTCTATTAGTTATGGGGTACCCATGGATCTCACCTAGCATTTTTCTGACTTCATGGATCTAGATTTTCCAAACATCACCTTCATTCAATGCATAGCCATTTTATTTGTGGACATCAAAGTTTCGATAGGCCCTATACTCTTGGGATTCCTTGTGGTCTATGTATGAGTAGGTGGATAGCTCGTGGGGCCGATCCCACACCTAGGTGATGATGGAGATGATGATGGCGGTAGTACAATCAACTAAGACAAGAGTAGGAAGATGAAGCAGCATTTTTGGATCCGAAGGATGACTTTTGAGCATACTAGTATTGGAGGATAGGTGACTAGACATGTACAGACTATCTCGGGTCGGGATGGTATCATGGGTTATGTTTGATGTAGTTCCGAATGACCAATTTTTGAAATCCCCAATATACTGACATTGTCACGTAACATAAATAAAGGCAAAAGATAGCTTCAAGTGCCAAAAGTTAGCACAAAGGGACACTTAAAGTGTCAAAAGTTACGAAAGTGACACTTAAGTACCAAATTTTAAGAAAAGTGGAAAACCTGAATGCCATCTTCGGCAAAATCGGTCAGAAATCATATGTGACAATTAAACATTAATATTTTTTACCTACATGGCTCGCCGGAGAGCCGACTTAGCTCTAATTCACCCAAAATGATGTCGTTTCAAAGTTGGCCAAAATAGAGCCCTTAAATAAGCCAAAACGACATCGTCTCCCCATTGCCCTAAATCTAAAACCTTAAATCGAGCAAAATGTCATTGAAGCATTGGAAGCCTAATCCCGAACCCTAATTCGATTTGCCCCAAATTCTACAGTCAAATATTAGAAATGGAGAGCAGAACTTTCAGCACTGGCTCAAATTTCTCTTGCTAAAGTGAAGGAGAAGGCGAGCGTTTATGTTTTTGTGGGTTACCAAGTCCAAGAAAAATATCATGGACTTGAATGAATCCTGAGAAAAGATTTTATGGATGTGCCCGATATAGAGAAGGATTGAAGTGTAAATCTTTCAAATGGGTCAATCGAAATTCTCTCACCAAGTCACATAGGTGATATTGGACCTACTTGATGGATGTCATCAATCTCCATCTACGCTTGTGGATGACTTGGATGATATTGACTCAATACAAGATTAAGCATCTTCTGCCAACCATTTGAATAATGAAGTTTCAATAATGAAAATTGAACGGAAGTGTTACCAACCATTTATTGTGTTGCTATTTTTTTGTCTATCCTACTTTATAATGAAATGTAAAGTACTGGAAGATGAGAAGAAATTTCTCCGACTGCCATAATTGTAAATGAGTGGAGAAATGTATTATTTTTGAATGATTTGTAACTTATTTTTTTGAAAGATGAGAAAAAATTTTGAGTTGTCTACAAGATCGTTGTAGTGTCTTTTTATTTTCTTTTTTTTGGTTGTCATATGTATTATGTGTTACTTCTTGTACTTGTGGGGAAATCAAGGAAAGGGAATGAATGAATGAGATACTATTTGTACTATGTTTTTGCTTATTCTTGAATATAAATCGGTGATGATGGAATGTATATTGGGTCCATGTGTTGTCGTGACTTCTTTACTTGAACTGAATGTAAACCAACATCAAACATTGAATTGAATGGAGTTGTCATAAGTTGAACCATATATATAAACCAGCAACTTCTCTGGTTTGCTGTAAACCAGCATATACATAGGACGGACATGAGTGATTATTCAAGTGTTATAAGATATATCTAATGATCACTTAAGTGCTAGTCATCATAAAAAAAGAGTCATTTAAGTGTCAAGTTATTATTAAAAGTGATCACTTAAGTGTCATTTGTGATTAAAAATGAACACTTATGTGCTAGGTTTTTTAAGAATATGATCAGTTAAGTGCCAATTTTTTTTGTACATTTTCTCTATAAATTGCATCAGCCATCAACTACTACCAGCCACCACCATCAACCTCCAGCCATCACCACCAACCACACCAAGCATCCTAGACATCCACTTGAGCCACCACCAGCCACCATTATGTTGGTGGTATGCAATTGCAGAAGTTGCTAGTGCAAGGTGCTTGACACCAACTTGCACTAGTACTACCTGGTGCAAGATGTGCATATTGCACACTTACATCTTGTACCAGGTGCAGCACAAACCCCCAACCCAATCCCTATAATAGACCCACCATCAATAGGTATCAGCAGTCACCACTAGCTACCACCATAGCAACACCAGCATCCCAACTACCACACTAACACGTAACCACCACCATAGACCCACCATTGGCAGCCATTGTTGGTGGTGGGTCATGAGTATATTGTAAAAGGGGCTCATGCAAGCTAGGGTATGCACACTGCACTCTTGCACCAATACTAACTATAGCAATAGCCCCCAACCCAACCCCCATAATAAACCCACCACCACCAGGCTTCACTAGTCGCTGCCACCAGCCACACAAACACCCTAGCCACCACCACAGATCTACCATCGGAAGTAATAAGTAAAAGTAAAAACAAAATCAAAAAAATGAAAAAGGAAAAAATGATAAGCAACAAGATCATTCCATTGATATTGAAATTAAATCTCACAAACTCAATGACAAACTATTTATAAAAAAAAATCCACAGTAAAACAACTGACTCTCAACCCTGCAAACCATATCCCATCACATTTCATCAATCAATAGGCACAATGCCTCATGTTCGTGCTCCTTTTGATAGGCTTTTCACTTGATTCATAATACTTGCACTTTTTCTAACTAAACGTGAAACTTCTTTGTCAATTATCTCATGATGCGTTAATTCTAATGGAGTTGCAATTGTCCTAGGCTGAACTGATTCAGAAGGCGCTGCAACTGTCGTAGGCTGAACTGATTTAGATGGACCTGTAACTGGGTTCTTCTTACTCTTCTTTCTTGTTGGCATAGCCAATGTCTTCTTTTTTGTTGGCATAGCCGTTGATTATTGAATTATGCCTTGAGAGATAAGAACCTTTGAACTTCTCCCATGCTTCAAAAAGAAAACTCAATTATCAACAAAAGTTTGCACCATAAATTAAATTAAATGCAGCCTATAAAACTTACATTAAGAGTAATTGTTCCAGAATTCTAATTTGTATAAAGACCATAATCATATTGTTTTAGCCTCTTCCCAAGAGCCACTCTTGTTCGAGAGGGAACGTCATTTTCAAGTATCTGTGATTGGTTGGCCTTTCTTCTCACATGTGATTTCTTGGGCTTTTGTTGTGGTTATTTAGCTACAACATGGGCTTCTTTGGCCAATTCTTTAGCTAGATGTCTTCTAGATGGCCTTCTTATAAGTGGCTTTTGATTTGGCTTTCTTATGTTGTTTTTCTATTTAGCCATTTAGCTTTAATGACACATTCTGTTGCCTTTTGTGGTGGCCCTTGTGATAACCCTTCTAGTGGCCTTTGTGGTGACCTTGGTGATGGATCTTGTGATGGCCTTTCAGTTGGGCCCTCTTTTGGCAGTTGAGCTCTAGCTTGCCTTCTTCGAATATGAGAAAAATGCAAATAACATCATAAATATAACATTAGGCCATATAACAACGTAAATGAAAACTAAATACAAATTATTGAACTTACCGAGTACTTTTTTCTTTGCTACTGCTAAAAAATAGTCAACTTAACTGACCCTTTAGTTGCTTCGGTTAATCCTTCAGCTGGCTTTCTTCTACCTTGCCTTATTTGAATAGGCCCTTTATGTTGACACCTCAATTTTAATTAGGTTAATTTTATTTTATTAAGTTTTTATTTTATTTCGGATAAATAAGATAACTAATAAATAAACAAAACAAAACAAAAGCAAAGCAAAAGCCCAGCCCATCTTTTTCTCCTTTTCTTCTCCCTCCGCGTGGCCCCTATGGCCCATTTTCCTTCACCCCCAGCCCGGCCCCTTTCTCTCTTCTTCTTCCTCCTTCCCTTTCCTTCGCCGCTGCAACTCACGCGTGCGAAGGAGGCCGACGTGCGAAGGACGGCCTACGGCCAAGGAGTGTAGGCCGACGTCGACCGGAGGGGATAAGATCGCAGGCGCCATTAATGTTGAGCGAGCTTCGCTAGAAAGCTCGATGGGACACCGGTTCAGCCGAGCGGAACCGTTGGGCAAGCCGGAGGCCGGCGACCGAGCCCCTCCGTCAACCGGAGTTCCTTCGCCTATAAATAGGTGGCCGCAAGCATCGTCGGAGGGTGTGGCGAGCTCAGAAATCCTTCACTAAGAGACATCGGGAAGGGTTGAAGGGCGAGCACAGGAGAGAGCTCGAGTCGAGAGCTCGGCCCACCTTCCATCGAGAGACTTTGGGGAAGGCGGGTGGTGAGCGACCTCGAGAAGGTCGATTCAGCCGGTGGAGGCTCGGATCTGGCCTGAGTGAGAAGACATCAAGGCCGAGGAAGGTCCGGCCGAGATCTGCAGCGCCTCAGATCTGAAGTTTTCTTGCTGCTATTGCCGTCGGACGCTGTACTGCCGCCGTTCGCCCTGACCAAGTCCCGATGCCGTTGCTTCAAAGGTTTGCTGTCGCGCCCCCCCGTTAGGCCGTCGTCAATCAATCCCTGCCATCACTGTTCATCGTCCCTGTTTGAGGAAAGGTAAAAGGGCCGTCGCCGTCGCCTTCGCCGAATTCGCTGTATTCCGCCGTCACCTTCGCCGTTCATCGCATTCGTCATATTCTGCAGACATCGTTCTCTTTGCAATCGCCGTCGCCGCCGCCGCTGTAGCCGCCGTCACCGCCGCTGCGCCGCCGTCACCGCCCCGTAATACCTCGGTTTCCCCCTCGGCGCGCGGATTCGCGAACCCTAGGGTTTGCAATTTTCCGGCCGTGCAGTCGGAGCCGGGTTGGCGAGTCGGGTAGGGTTTCCGTGGTTTTTGGGCGGCGGAAGGTCGGGTCACGAAGCGGGTCAATGGATCCGGGTCGTCGGGCCGGGCCGGGCGTCCCCAAACACCCGGCCACGGTGTCGTTTTAATAAATAAAAAAAATTAAAAAAAAAAGATGAAAAATCCGAGTCGGAGCCCGTCCGCGTTAAGGTCACTGGCCTAGGTCGGACCCAACTCCGCGGATCCGACCCGGGTCGGTTTTATTTTGTTATTTTAATATAAAATAATTCTAATAAATAAAAAATAAATATTTTATTTTCAAAAAAATCAAAAAGTGTTTTATTTTCAAAAAATATTAAAAAATGTTTCAATTTCCAGAAAAATCGAAAAATATTTAAAAAATGTCGAAAAATGTTTAATTTCTAAAAAAATCTAGAAAAATCAAAAATAATTTATTTTCCAAAAATATTTTGAAAAATATTAAAAAATATTTTATTTTCCAAAAAAGCCAAAAATCCAAAAAAACCAAAAATTCATGAAAAAGCCAAAAAAAAATCAGAAAAAGCCAAAAAGACTTGTATTTTTCCAAAAATACCAAAAAAATCCCAAAAAAATCCCTTTTATGTCCAAAAAAAAAACTCAAAAAATGTTTTTCCTCCCAAAATGCATGGAAAATCCCTCAAAAATCCAAAAAGCCTTAGGGTTTAAACAAGATTAGGTACCGAAAGGGCATTAGTAATTAACTAGTGTAATCAAGTCCCCGATCCTAATTTCTTTGGTTGCGCAGAGTGAGTATTTCTCCGATACTTCACTTGGGTTTCTAATCAACCCACCCCAAATCGATTAGTGGCGACTCCATTTTAAAAATTGATTTACAGTTAAAAACTCAGATTATTAAAGTCATGAATTGGTGGACTTGGGAGAGTCCGGGCATAATTAAAATTAGCTGAGCTATTAGCCTCCCTAGGCGCTCGTACCCGATCGCGGGTGCCGAAAAAAAGAGGTCGCGACACTTTAGTTTCAAGTACGGCAGTGCTTTGGCCAATTCTTCACGTGTCATTCTCATGACCTGACAAAGACAAAAATATTACATACATGTCAATTATATCTATGTACATATTTATAATAAACCATAAAACAACATAAACATAATTGTCATGATTTACTGGGTTTATTGTTATTGACTAAAGAACAATCAACTTACTTCACCATTTTGTTTGTCATTCTCTAACTATCCCTTCATTAGGCCCTTCAACTGGCCTCAATTGTTCCTACTGCTTCCTTAATTGACAACCTTTAGCATCGTGCCCCGCTATGTGGCAAAAATAGCACTTCATCTTTACACCTATCCTAATCATCCTACACTGACATGAGACCTCTCCCTCTATCATTCTTCGTTTTCACTTTGGTCTTCCCATTTTCTTCTTTAGTGGCAAAGGTTGAGGTACTTTGCAATCTGTTGGTTCCCAGAACTTGCTACTTCTAATTGGCTATAACATGAATTGGTACGAAGTAAGATATTTCAATTTCTTGTACCAATCATCAATGTAGTCTTCTGTGTTGTGGCTCTTCAATTGAATGGCACATATGGCATGTGCACAAGGAATTCCACTTAGTTGCCATACTCTATATGAACACTTTCTTGTACCTAAATGGACAACATACTTATCGGAACCCTTCATTACCTCATATCCTTCATCACCATTCCAAATGGGATAACAACACCTACTTGCAGCCAAATTCTCATCCAATTTTTTAGTAATCCTAGGACCACATTGCCTAGTCCATTTTGCAGCCTCATCTTTTAGTCTGTGCAGCCGAGTCATGACCATAACCCGTATGTCTTCAAGCATCGAGATAATTGGTTTGCATCTAGCATCCATTATCCTCCCATTTTTTAGCAATCCTAGGACCACAATGCTTCGTAGATATTGTTATTGATGTTATTGCACTTGAATTCCTTATTGAAGAATGTCCTACACCAATACTTCGTTTTGTTTAGAATAGTGCATCATAACCTTCCTTTGTCAATTGAAACAGTTCTTCTTTGACCATCCTAAGTCAGCCATATTCATGTTCTTTGCTAGCTACCAAAATTGCAATTGCAACTTGTCCCATTTATAGTTATTTGCCCAATTTGCATATATGTGCCGTGCATACATTCGATGTTCGGCATAAGGCAACAACTCAGCTATTGTTAGAACCAATCCCTGCAATAATTCAAAATAAGAAATGTAAGCAAATGACATGTTGATATCAAAAAGCAAACAATTGACCAAATTTTTCAAAAAGCAAACATTACCTTTTGTTGATCACTCATGAAAGCTCACCCTATCCATTTATTATCTCCAAATCAGTCATCAAATTTTTTAGGAACTAGAACCAATTGTCCTTGTTCTCTACCTTCACAACAACCCAAGCCAGTGGAAACATTTGGTTATTTACATCTTTTCCAATTGCAGCTAGCAATTCTCTCTTACACAAGCCCTTCAAAAAACACCCGTCCAATTTTATAATCCGTTTACAACCAAATAAAAATCCCTATTTGCATGCATCGAAGCAAATATAGAACTTATCGAACTTGGCGCCAAAATTAGGAAGTGGTCTCTCCACAACCTCTACATATACTCTACTTGAAAGATTTTGTAGCCTACACTCCTAAGCATAATCCCACAACTATCAATATTCGCTGCTGTACTGACCAATGAGTATCTTCATCACATTTTGCTTTGATCTTTTGCATTGATTCCTGGATATATTGATACCTACTTGCTCCTTCACCAACATCCTGAACTCGATACTATTCATTTGAGGCATCAACTTAATCAAATCAAAGAAGTGCTTGGACAACCATGCACTTGTTACCATTTTATTTTCAAAATTAATTCAACAAGTATGTTCCTTTTGGTAGGTTCTAATCTGGAAGGATTCACTTCTCTTAACAAATGCACCATAGATCTTTTGTGGACAATTTTGTTGTGAACACTTAACTCTTACAAATGTCTTAGTGTTTCCAATGAAGTCAATATTCCTCTATGCAGCAATGGAGTTCTTCAGTATAGCTTCCTTAAATTGTTTTGCATCTTCAAATTTCATATCTACCGACAAAGTAGGAGAGGTAATAGATGGATTATAAGAAGGAAACTTACTTTTCATTCTATGCACAACTCCTTCATCTTCTTCAAGCTCATCCTAGGAAGTAGCATTCTCGATGCTTTCTTCATAATCAGTCTCCTCACCAACAGCACCAGCATCTGCAGGGTCTTCGGCCCTGTTTGGAACTTCATTACCTACCTACAAAGCTGCAAACTTATCTGTCAAAAAATCCCTTTGCTTTTTTTCTTGATTGTACAAGCTTCTCGTCGTTGTTATCAATTATGAAATTTTCAACAGGCCCTTCATCATCATCATCATCACTTGATTAAGCAACTTCCCAATCTAATCCAGTGATTATGATATCACCTATGTCATCATCACTTTGGTGAATTGCATCTACGCTCTTCTCCTCTCCATCATGTCTATCTTGCTCTCCTTCGACCCTAACGCCAGTACTACCTTGAATAAAATATCCTTCTTGTCCTACTTGGGCGCTCTCTCCATCATCATCTTCATCCTTACTTTTATTATTGTACTCCACATATATTTTTACTTCTTCACCATGAAGATAATGGTATAGAACATCCATAAAACCATTATCATCTTCTAAACTTCTCAAACCATCTCTTAAGCCTTTCCCATGAATATAATATATCAACTTTTGAATTTTACAAGGCAAATAAGTCATTATATCCCTAACAAATCCTATATAAGATACATTTTTTATCTCAACAAAGATGGTGCCCTCATTTCCACCCTCATACTCCCACTCATCCTCCCCAATCACAAAATCTCCACCGTAGCAAATTATAATAGAGACATAATCCTTGTCATAAGCCATTTTTACACCAAGAACAAGAAAAAGAATAATTAGTTTTTGGGATCACATCCATAAAAAAACAATAGACAATTGCACATGGAAGTCCCCACACTCTCATGAACTTTATTAAAGAAAAGTGAAGGGAGAAGAGATGCACATGTTAAGCCATTTACTAGAAAGATACCATCTACAACAAAGAGGTCCCCACACTAACAATATGCCCCTACATGACAGCCAAAAAAGAGGTTGCCACTTTAATTATTTGTCTTCCCTTTCCTTAAAATATTGACAAAAAAACAAAGGTCCCCACAACAAGCACAAGTCCTCACGACACCCATTTCAACACTTCAATTTATAAAAAGTGACCAGACATCCCCACAACAACCATTTTGAACAATCAAAATCACTGCCGCACATTACATTTCACATTTAACCCCTAAAAATTGCCTTTGCACATCACAATACCACATCCAAGCTCTAAACACGCATCACAATAGCACCATTCTAAATCACACATCACAATAACACCAAATCTTCGAGGTCGAGCCCTAATTTTCCCCTCATCGAACCCTACATTTCGAGGCCAATCCCTAAATTGCCAATTTGAACCCCCATTAGGGTTCTAGTACCGCTTCTGACCCTTAAATTGCACATTAAAGTACCATCCAAACCGACATCCATGTTTCCCCGCCGAGCCCCAAATTTTCCATTGGAGCCCTAATAAAAGAATCGAACCCTAATTTCATCACAGGGGAGGGGGAGAAGGGGCTGAACCTAGAGGAGCGACGATGGTGAGCGGGCCGACGACAACCAACGATGGTGACCAGCGATGACGACCAACAATGGCAACTGACAACGGCGACCAATGACCACCTCTTAGCGTGAACGGCGATGGAGAGAAGGACCTGAGATCTAGTGTGAACGCGAGTGAAAGGGGAGGAATGGCGATGGCTAGGTCTGCTTAAGACAAAATAACCTAAACGACGTCGTTTAACACCAAGGAAAAACGACGTCATTTAGGTTAACTTAGTCAATGTTGATGGATGATGTCGTTTTTTTCCGTCCACGTGTGTTTTTTTTTTTTTTAACGTTTGCCACCTTAATAAAAGAAGTTGCTGGAAAATGCCATGTATGCAATTTGGCCAGATTTTCTCGCCGATGATACTCAAGTGATCCATTTTGCTCCGATTTTGGCACTTAAGTATCATTTTTGTAACTTTTGACATTTAAGTGTCCATTTGTGCCAACTTTTGGTACTTCAAGGATCCACGTATCCATAAATAAATAAGGAAATGAAATTTGTTAGTTTGGTTTATAATTCCGCATGCTTTTTTTGAATTTCATATGTCTTGGGTGGTTATTGATTCAAATATGCTTTTGCATGCTTAAAGTGAAAAAATTGTAATTATCGCATCACAAAATATGTATATTCTCTTTTTAAATTAATCAAAAGTCAAAATGCGTTGGGAAGAACCCCACTAACCCTAAAGCCGCCGCGTATTCTGCTATTAAGCGATGATGGAATCTAGAAAAAAGATTATGTCCATCCTTATCTTCATCTTTATCTTCATTGCTTAAATAAGACATTCCACAAACCAAACCAAAAAGTCCATCCCCCTGCTCCAATTTCACATCATCCTTTACTTCCCATTTTTTGTAAATCTCCAAATTATAAAATCTATCATTCGACAAAGCGTTTTCAAAGTAAACATGATGACGATGTGTTTTTGTAATCGGGATGATGTGACAAGTAGAATAATATACCCACAATGACATTGCACGCACGCTAAATCAATAGTCTAGTCCCAACAAGAAAAAATTCATACTATCTTGCATGATATCATGACTTTGAGATATTGTGAATCTCTAGTCAATTTGTATTATAGAAACATTTTTTGATTTCCAGTTTGTCCACGGAACTGTGGTGATAAGCCACTGTACATACGGGTATATTGAGTAGTAATAGGTAGGGTTACATTTGGTCATTCAGATTTTTAATAAGGATAGAATTTGATAAGATAAAATATGAAATTCAAGGATTTTTCTATATCTTATGCAATTGCAATAATAAAATAAAATATATTTACATTATATTATATTCATTGATTGGTATAAATGATAAATTAGTATAAATAAACCAAAATTTTTATAAATAGAGATATTGTGACACTCTTGTCTATTTTTTTCTAGGATTAATACCTTGAAAAACTCCAAACTCGTATATTTATGACAAATTTACTCTAAATTAATTTTTTTATCATAAAAACCCTAAACTGATACACCCGTGACAAATTTACCCCGACTAATCATAAAAAAAATCATAAACTAGTACATTTGTGAATAATTTATCCCAAACTAATTTATTCGACCGCCAAAACCCCAAACTGATACAAATATATCCTCCATTAAATTAAATTAATACCACAAAAAATAAAATAAAAAATTGTATAATTGTAACAAATGGAGAATAAATTCTCAAACTAGTACACTGGCCAACCGTCACGTGTTATTCAACTTAGTAATTTGACAGTAAAATTTAATAAAAACTAACAAATGATAAATTTATCACAACTATGCTAGTTTGGGGTAAATTTGTTTTGGCCAATCAAAAAATTAGTTTAGAGTAAATTTGTTATAGGTGTACCAGTTTGAGGTTTTTCAGGGTATTAACCGTTATTTCTATTTATTTTTCTATTTTATTTTCCTATCTTTTTTTAGTTAATTTCTTCCCCTTCCATCATTCTCCAATAAAATTATATTAAATAGTAAATTTTGCTAATATACCTAAAATACTAAAATACCTAAAATATCTAATAAAAATATAATATATTGAACTTATATTATAAAATATAATTAAATTTGAATGTATAAAGATAAATAAGATTAAATTAAATAACTAATTTGTTAGTTTGAATTTCTTGTATTAGAATTCAAAAAAAAATTATATTGAAATACAACTTTAATTTTGTTGATTTAAGAAATTTGTTATTTGAGAAAAATAACTTTTCTATCATAAACGTTAGAAATCTTATCTATCTGTATCCCTCCCCCTATAAGATAATTTTATTCGGCCTATATCATTCTTATATTCGATTTATCTTGGCTCAAGTAGACACTAATTGCAAAATATCATATTTTGAATTTTATCTCGATTGCCAAGCGCAGCCTAAAATCTAATATTGAGCAACTGCGTGAAGCTCTTATGATGACATTTGGAAGAGTAGTTATGCTGGCAACACCTCCCCGCCCTTGTTTTATCTATAAAAAGGAAAAAAAAAAAAACTGATAGTCGGCATAAATTAATCGCACCATAATAATGGAGCATCCAAGCCTTGAGAAACCGTCCCTTCTTTTTTCTATTTTTGTATTGAATTTGACCAAATTGGATCTACCCCACTTAAAAAAAATATTGATGTCCAAGCTTTCAAATGCTCTACCAGTCAACCCTCCAATCCATATTAAAAAGGCTAAACTTAGCATTTCAAATCACTTCAAGCCATACGCACGCACACAAAACCAAATCCCCCTCGATACTCACACATACCCAACACCATGAGCGGCGTAGAACTAGTAGCCCCGCCTTCCGCCACCGTCGCCAAATCGAGAAAGCCGGTGGCCCCAAACGATGTGGACGACACCGAGGACGACCTCTCCCCCATCGAGCAAGTCCGGCTCACCGTGACCAACACTGATGACCCAACCCTACCCGTGTAGACCTTTCGAATGTGGTTCCTTGGGGTGCTTTCGTGCGCCCTCCTCTGTTTCCTCAACCAATTCTTCGCGTATCGGACCGAGCCCCTCATCATAACCCAGATCACAGTGCAGGTGGCAACCCTACCCATGGCGGCCATGCTCCCCATAGCGGAGTTCCGAATCCCCGGGCTCGGGTCGAGGATGTTCTCACTCAACCCAGGGCCGTTCAACATAAAGGAGCACGTGCTCATCTCCATCTTTGCCAATGCCGGGAGCGTGTTCGGGTCGGGGACAGCCTACGCGGTGGACATCGTCACCATAATCAAGGCCTTCTATCTCCGGAGCATCTCCTTCTTCGTCGGTTGGCTTCTCATAATCACTACGCAGGTACTTTTCCCATAGTTAAAAGGACTTGGCCTTTCTAATCAAGAGTTTTGATAGTTCTCCCTCTTTTGTTTTTTTGCATTAGTAGATCCTTTATTTTATTTTAAAGAAAATTCTAAATAAAAACCCGAGATGCCCCCATTTTCTCAAATAAGAACATCATATGGACAATGTTTCAAATAACAACTTGAAGTAATTATATCAGTCTTAAAAAAATGCCTAAAACAATAATGGTTGTTTCAAAAATAGTTTACCCTTGCCATCCACAAAAAATTATGACCAATCAGATATATTTTCATCCAAACACAATTTAAATTTAAGTTTAAATTATATTATATTAAAAATTTTAAAAATTAGAAAGCAAACATACAGGCGGGAGGAACTTTGCTTTTTTTTTTTTTTTTTTGAGCAAAAGGAAGTTTGTTTTTTTATGACAAGAAAAAAGACTGTATTTTTGCTTTTCTTAAGATTTTTATGAGTTTTCTTTTTATGAAAAGAAAAAAATTAAAAATACAAGAGACAAAACTACCCCTCGAGTTCAAACCTTTCTTTAAGATTGATATGAAAATAATGACATTTCGAACATTTATTTGAAACAATGTCTACTCTAGGCACTTATTTAGAATTTTTATTTTATTTTACAAACTTTTGATTCTTACAAAGTGACCATTTTCCTGAGAATTCCCAGCAAGTCAGGTGACTTGTAGTAAGTTGCCCGCGGGACTGTAGTAAGTTGCCCACGGGACTCTATTATTGGAAAATTTTCAACAATAATTATTTTATGCTGTTAGCTTTAAAGAGGAAGCAAGCGAAAGGAATATTATAATACATATATTACGTCATTGACAAGTAATTAATTTATTAATTGCATATTTTTTTTGGTTAAATTTCATGACTAAAAGGAGATAATTCATGGAAAAACTTTCTCGCTAGTGGTGGGCGCGTGGAATCCATTCATGAAACTGTCATCCCCCGGAAAAACTTTCCCTTCCATGTCTGGTTATATTAGCCGGATGAGATGAGATGAGATTCAGGTTACATTCTAATCGCCAGCTGGTGAAGAGCACCTAAACAAAAACAGGCTTATATTCTAAGCCTCAGAATTGCCTAAAATTACTAGGAAGCCAAACTTATCGTACACTGTAAAAATCCAAAAGTATATAGAGATGGTCCTAACATATGAATTCACATTAGCATAAAGTATTCCTGACATAATTTCATTTGCACTTTGTATTAAAAAAAGTCGTAACAAATATCATCATCTTTTGCACGGTACTAATTTGGTGCTATAACTTTTCAGTCAGTCACTTTTTTTTTTTTTTTTTAGTCAGTCACTTGATTGTTATGACTTTTTAATCAGTCAACTAAATGATATAACTTTTTAAAGACATTCTCAACAAGTGACTGAAATCTAATGCCACATGTTAGACTTTTCGATAAGGGAAATTGTGGTTATTGCTTGAGTCAATTTTTTTAAAAGTTATGTCACCTGAATTGATTAAAAAGACATGGTACCCAAATGACCACCGTATATAAATTGTGACATTTGTTGCATCTCGATTTTTATTTTGTACTATTTAATGCTCATTTCAACTTGAGATTGCAAAACACTTAAGTTTTACACTTTAGAGCCGAAGAAACTTGATATAATACAAGAGCCCAAGAAAGATTGTATGATCCACTTTCATGTGTTACTATTGGAGAAAATATAGCATATATACAACTTAGATGCCACCTCATTTTTACATAAGCCACTCAGAGAGCGACATGTAATCGAAGTCCTCCTCATAGTGACCTCTTTTCTCTCTCTCCTCTTATCACTCCCTCCCTCTTGACTTTCTATCTTCAACTCCGTCTGCAATTCCTCATCTCCTTCATGGACACCAAAATCATAAGACGTTGAAGTGCCTCCCAACAACTCGTCCAAATCAGCGTCACCGATGTGTTCTCCATCCTCGACTATGGAGCTTGATCCCAATGCTCGTGGCCGCCATGGCCACGGAGCTTGACCTCAAGCCTAGAGTTTTTGGTAGCCATAGCAGCTCAAGTTTTGAGCACATAGACATTTTCTCTTCCTTTTTTCTCTATTGTGCTAGATTGCCTCATCCAAAGAGCTCATAGACGATTAATGTATAGTCTTGCAACTTCTATGGCTATGGAGCTCGGGTTTGAACATAGAGCTCGGGGTCAAAGCAGCCATGGTTGACCATTGTTACTCGAGGTCGAGCTATGCAGCCATGGTGGCGCAAGGAAAAAAAAAAGTAGGGTCCGTTCGTTTTGTGGAAAATGACTTCCAGAAAACGTTTTCCAGATTTTGCAGTGTTTGTTTCACGGAAAATGAACTAGTTAAGGAAGATGTTTTCCATTATTGGAAAAACACCTTTAAAAGTGAGGAAAACATTTTCCACTTTTGAAAAGTGGAAAACGTTTTCCATAACTTCTTCCATCTTACTTCTTTTTACTAATGCATTTTCGTTTTTATTTTTATGCTTTCTTTTCTTTTCTTTTTCTTTTTAAATTGAGTTTTTATTTTTTTTTTCCTTTTATTTTTTCTTTTCTTTCTTTCCTTTTCATCTTCTTCTTTGGCGGCGGCCGACGACCGGCCACAGCAAATCCGGCGACCTGCCACAAGCTAGCTCAAGCCTCACCCCAGGGCCGGTGAGGCTCCACCTAGCCCGATCTCGGCGGCCAAGATCGGGCCTCGCCCGATCGGGCAAGGCGAGCTCTTGCTGGCCTGGGGGCGAGCTCGCAGCTCACCAAATCTGGGCGGTGGAGCTCGAGCTCCCGATCCGGGCGAGCTCGAGCTCGCGGCACGCCTTGAGCCCAGGGAAGCTCGCAACAAGCTCGAGCGAGATCAACTAAGCCTCGAGCTCGCCGATCCGCCATCGGGTCTTGGTCGGCCGCTAGGAAGCCGACCATCGTCGAGCAAGAAGGAGGCGGTAGCGGCGGAAGGAGGAGGAAGGAGGAAGGAGGAAGGAAAAGAAAAAATAATAAATAATAAAAATTTCGATTTTTTAAAAATACAAATAATTAAAAATTCATTTTAAAAAAAATACTAAAAATAAAGTAATTTTTTGGTCAATTAAAAATATTAAAATTCAATTTTTGATAATTTTTCTCAAACAATTAAATTAGCTAACGAACGGTGGAAAATATTTTCCACTCAAAGTTTAGGTTTTGGCCGAATATCGGAAAATAGAGTCATTTTCCTAGAAAATAACTTTCGAAAATGTTTTCAAAAACATGATATTTTCCGTGAAACGAATGGAAAGTAAATGTACCAACGAGAGAGAGAGAGGGAAGAGAGATATCGCAGGAGTCTTCAATGGGAGAAAAGATCCTTGGGAGGTGAGCCCGAGAGCGACAGGTGTCCATATCTAAGTGGCTTGTGTAACAGGGGCTTGGCGGCGCATGGATATTTTCACCTTGTATGGCGCTCCTCCGAATGCGACATGGTTCTCCACGCCTACACAAAAACAACCCCAGTGAGGGCCGTCCCTGCGAATCACCTGCCGTGTTAAGCATGTTCCACCTTCCTTAAACTATGCATTTCAGGCTTAGCAATTATAGCAAAAAACTAATCTTAATTCGTGCTTTCCAATGTCCACCATCTTCGCCTCATTTCTCCGATGAACTATTCTCTCTAATATAAAAACCCTTTTCTTTTTAGATGACATCAAACACTTTCTCAATCTCGAATTCATCATCTCTTTGATTTCACGGGAAGAGAGAAGAACATGATGCCGGGCGGTCATCTTCTGATGAACCCAAAAGGGGACCTCGAACTGAACCCGCCTCAGACGCCAGCAGCCCACTTGGCGAGCCATCGGCTCCGGAAGAAGGGCATCGGGATCAAGACCTGGCTCGTGGTCAACTCGACGGGCCAGGCCCAGCTCGTCGACGCGGGGAAGCACCTGATCAAGCGGCGGACAGGGCTCTCAGCGCGGGACCTGAGGATCCTGGATCCATCGCTGTCCTACCCGTCGACCGTGATTGGGCGGGAGAGGGCGGTGGTGATCAAGCTGGAGCACATAAAGGGAGTGATCACGGCCAAGGACGTGTGGCTGCTCAACTCCAAGGATCCTGCGGTGGCTCCTTTTGTGGAGGAACTCAAGCGCCGGTGCTCGCATCATCATCAGGCCAACGCCTTGAAGGTTCGGAGTTGTATTTTCTGAGCATGTCAATACAATAGAACTTTATCAAAGGAGACATGGACTCTAAATCCATGGCATCTGATTGATTAGTCCAAAGTCAGCATATGCCATTTTACTTTATGAAGTTGAGAATTATTTAGCTGCTCCTGGAGGACAATGTCCTCGTCCACCCATGTCAATCACCCTGTTTCAATATGAAAGAAACTAACGAGAAAAGATCGTAACACTTGGCTTGCCTTGATCCATGATATGTGCTATTAGACGTCCATGTCCTTGTCTCTTGGTTTGACACTCAATTTCGCGTCTGAAATTTCAACTGGGTTGATTGAGCTTTTGTCCACCATGAAATATTGTTTCTAAACTTTTAATAGGTTTGATTTAGATACCGAGTGATTTGAATAAATTCAATGTGAACTTTACAATAAGGCTTCATTTGTTGGTGGGAAATGAATGATTTGAGAAATATATTTTAAAAAATAATCGCTTGTATTATTTGAAATAATTAATCGATGAAAAATGTTTCATTATCGACAATAATTTATATTTAAACATTTCCGTGAAAGATGGAATTTTTCTTTCATTCATTCATTTTTGTAATCATTATAATGGATAATCTTCAGGAAAATATTTCTCAAATAATTCATTTTCCGCGAAACAAATGTATCTTGAGAAAAGCTTCCAAAATAGGGACAAAATCAGTCACCTTATACGAATAACATCATCTTCTTACTCAAGTTTCAAATTGAAATTGTGTGAACTAGAGTGGATTGTGTGATTGTTTAGTATGCCTTGAAAACAAAACAGCTCAGTTCACTAGTAGAATTCGAGGTTTACTCTTCTTGTTCTTAAATATGTGAAATAGCAACACACTAGAGTAGTTCACCTGTCTATTAATTTCACTTTCAAAGTCAAACTCTACATCTTTTTTTTTTTTAAACCAGAAAATGAAACATCGTCGTTAATAGTGCGGCTACAATCTAGAAACCCATTTATCATTTCATAATATGTCCTGAGAACTACCATTTTTAATTATTTTTTTAAATTAAAAACTCGTGCTCTCACCATCTCTTTGGGGTCTTAGACTGGGTCTAGCCAATCCTGGGGAAGCGGTACTTTATTTGTTCGATTTGTCCAGCATCCAACTGGTGCAACAAACGCATCCTGCCCCAGATACCGTCTCCCATTTCTTCTGTACAACACCTCACCATTCACCGACTATCAGAACAGATATTGCCCGTCGAAACGAGTATTGGTAAGCCAAAACCGGTTGGCTCGTGAAAGGCTCTGACAAAAAATATCAACCGTGAAAATTTGTTTTTCTTTAGTTCCGGTAGTCGCTAGCACTTAAAACCTTGATACAGGACATTTTGCTGACATTCTTCTTTCGTTATTATTCTCTCATGACAGGTCAACAGAAGCAGTGGTGGTGAAGAGCAATCTGAGGAAGCTTTACATCAGATTTTTGAAGCTACACATCAGGAGGGGTTGTACTCTCGAGATGTTAACCAACAGCTTGACAGATCCGAGACTCTTCCTTTCGAGTTTGTCGCCTTTGAGGCATGCCTTGAAGCTGCGTGCACTAGTTTAGACGATGAGGTAAGGGCTCTGGTTTTTCATCTGCGTTATCTGCATTGGAAAGCAGCATATCGTACTCATCGATCCTCGAATTGTTTGCCTGGAAATTTAGGCAAAGGCATTGGAGCAAGAGGCGAATCCTGCGCTGGACAAGCTACTTTCGAAGATTACCACCCGTCATCTCGAGCGGGTCCGGCAGATTAAAGCTCGGTTGGTCGCGTTGACGGGACGAGTTCAAAAGGTTTGAGTTTTCCATCCTGCAGAATTCTATAGAATTTTCCTCGATGCTGGTTAACTTCGAATGCGTTGGTAAGTGTAAAAGAACTATTGGTAGAGAGAACGACTCATGCCTTTTTCTTTTCTCTCTAAATTAACTTAATCGTAACCCATTAACACTTTTACGCAAACCCTACCTTTTTTTTTTATAGTGCTAGTAATTGACTAACTTTTTACCCAACTTTTATTAGACTTTTGTTAAAATTTACTAAACCAGCCCTTTCGAATTGACTAACTATTTTACAAAATTACCAACCTAAGTTAGAATAACCTACTGACTTTTGTTAGATTAAATTACCCCTTAGTTTCAGATAACCAACTCGCATTTGAGTTATTTACCAAGATTTAATTTTTTATTATATTTTACCGGTTAATCTAGTGAGTTACCAAATTTCATTTGTCTGGTAACTATTTTTAGGGATTATAAACCGAAAAAATTATATGACTCGTCATTAATGTTGGTGAGAAAAATAAATAAAAGTTAATAAATCATGAGAGAAGTTTTTTTGTTTAGAGACTTGAATCATCATGTATGCCATATAATATTAATGTGAACTATGAAAATGGAAAATTGGGATCATGGAGGCATGTAGAGGCTGTCTAGAAAGTGATATAATCAATTAATTTAAAAGTTTAAACAGTTAGATGAACACGTATATTTAATATTGAATTCTATGACCATAAATAATCAAAAGAAACAGTTCACCGTGGATCATTTTTTTATCTCTAGATAAGGAACGAGATCGAGCAACTTCTTGAGGATGATGGAGACATGGCAGAGATGTACTTGACCAGCAAACTACTCCAAGATGAAAAAGAAAAGCCCTCGTCTTCTTCTTCCTCGATCTCAGGAGAGGATGATGAGTTTCATGAGCCAGACAAAGAAGAAAGGCAAGCATTCTATGTCTCTAGCATCATGTTTTCGGTCGCAGGCCGAAAAATTTCAATCTTTCTTGTTGGACGCAAATTGCGCAATCCCAAGATCTCCATAACCAGAACAAGAACGTAAGTGAGTAGAAAGATTAACGCACCTGTTTTGGGATCCATCGAACATAAAACGGAAGCATAAAAGGATTACCCACATATATCAAGGGGATCCACGCATCAAGTCCTTCTCCTCTATTGCCCTCCGTATCACTAGCTCAACGAGGCGGCCCCCTCACGTGTAGCGTTAGGTGAACGCCCCTTAGGTGATGATACATGTGAGAATTAGGGTTAGAGGAGAGATTTGAGCACTATTTATAGAGTTTCCAGCCAATCCCTCTCATTACGGGCCAGGCTCAACTCGGCCACACTAGCCAGCCCATATTAAACTAATTAAGAAACCTTCTATCTCACCTTAGACCAACCCTGTTTTACGGTAACCGTAAAAACAGTAAATTACAATATCAATTAATTTAGTCCACATTAGAAAAACTCTTACATTTCTCTCTATTTCTTCAAAGCCTTTTCCCGTTAATCATGCAGGAATCGCAAAGGAGACGATGAAATCACGCCGGATGAGAGTTCTAGCTCTCCGCGCAGCTCGCTGGACGATGATGAAAAGGAAGGCAGGGTCAAAGACAGTAACTCTCATGGTAGCTTTAGTGGCTCAAGACGCTCAAGCAAGCACCTCGATGTGGCCGAATTGGAAATGCTCCTAGAGGCCTACTTTGTGCAGCTCGACGGCACGCTTAACGAGCTATCCGCGGTACGAATCTCGAACTCTACACTTGTGCTCGCGAACTCTTAACGGCGAATCTCATTTGGTTCATTAAAAACATTTTTACTTTGTTTCTGTTGAAAGCTAAGCGAATACATTCAAGACACGGAGGACTATGTGAACATAATGTTGGATGACAAGCAAAACAATCTGCTGCAAATGGGAGTGGTGATATCGACGGCAACCATATTCATCACCATGTTCATTGTCGTGACCGGAATATTCGGCATGAACGTCAAAATTTGGCTCTTCCTCAATCCAAATCCGAAGATCAACAATTTCATCTGGACAGTAAGTGGATGCACCTTCGGGACGATCGTCTTGTACGCTATTGCAATAACATTGTTCAAGTATAAACGGCTAATATAGCTAGCAGACAAGATCAACATCGCTCGGAGAATGTTCTGTGTGGAAACACAGAAAAGTTTATGCTTTTACAATATGTGTCTATATCTGTAGTTTGCCAAAACTTGTTTAAGTCATGTATCGATATTTATTTGATCGATTTTGAATTACAACTTTTTCTAATAATATATACAACTTATGTTGAACTTACTAAGTTTCATATCTGAATATTAACTTTATTTGAGTTCATTACCAACTATTTACGACTCTTAATTGAGCCACTTATAGACGTTGATTAGTTCATTTTGAATTACAACTTTTTAATAAGTGCTTACTTTTATTGAAATTACCGACTCTTATATCAAACTATCAACTATACTTAAGAAATTATCGGAGTTCTTTTTAGGGTTAATACTACAAAAACTCTATTATGCTACACATAATACAAATTAATCCCAAAGTAATTTTTGACTATCAAAATTCAAAATTTGTACACCTCTGACAAATTTACCTTATGTTAGTTTTTATTAAATTTTACCATCAAATTACTGAGTCGGATAATATGTGACAGTTGATGGGTGTACTAGTTTGGAGTTTTACTCTCTTTTAGTGATAGGTGTACTAATTTGTAAATTTTTATGGTATCAATCCAATTTAACGGAAACTAACAAAGGGTAAATTTATCACAAATGTACTAACTTGGGATTTTTTATGGTAAAAAATTAGTTTAAGATAAATTTATCACATATATATTAGTTTGGGGTTTTTGTGATATTAACCATTCTTCTTAAAAAAATAATTAAGATTATTAAATCTTTTTTGAGCCACCTATCAATGTTGACTAACCAATTTCCGATTTACCAATTTTTCTAATAATTTACCAACTCTTATTAAATTTATCAACTCTAATACAACATTACCATTTTGTTTTGAGTCACTTAGCATAATAAAATTATATTTTATATTTTATCAATAATCAGCCGCTTCAACAAGAATTGGTATATTATTAGAACAATTAATAATTTTGAATCGATCGAATAAAATTTAGTGAATGGCTTTGTCATGACCTACCCCTCGTGAGGGAGAAAAATATGTTTAGAGGTACTTGCTTATAAGGCGTGGACTCTCCTTAAGTCCATACCTCGAGTGACATTGATTTTCATAATCTATATATTCAAAAAAAGCCGCAACTAACCATTGTTGAAGGTCAACTAGAAGACTTAATCAAGACGCGGAAGTATCGTCTTGATGCATGCACAACTAGAAATTTCGGGATCGGAAACTTGATTACCTTAGCTATTTAACTAAAGCCTTTTTGATACCCAAACTTAATTATTTGCTAATCAAAATGTCAAGGTAGCCTATCAAAATTCTAATGTTCATCATAACCATTCTACAAATAACGATCAATATATTAAAATTGCGCAATCAAATATAATCAAATTGAAGTGCACAAGCAACGACCTAGCGTAGTCTCTACAAAGAAAACAACACAAAACAACCCCTATTGTAAAGCCATAAAAACTTGTCCAGATTTGGGTACAATTTTTGATGAAATGAATTTTCAGTTTTTTTTTTTTTTTTTGATGAAAAAACAACCCCCATTGTAAAGCTGTTGCTGCCGGTCTGCCCTGACCATCGACTGCGGTGCGACTTTCGCGATTGTTTCCTATGTGCCGTCCTCTTGTTCGCGTACGTTGTTCTCTTTTCTGCGGAACGCGTGAGGGAAACAGAGGGAGAGGAAGAAAATAAAGGCTTGGGCCGGTCTTTGGGAAAATAAAGGAAAAGTGGACCTGCCCCCGGCCCGGTCTCGCTCTTCCCATTTTCTTTTTTTCAATTAATTTCTTCCTTTTTCTTCCCTTTTTAATTTTTTCTTTAAAAATTTCTATTACTATTAATGCAAATGCTTCTAATGTCTATATGCCATGTAATTTAATGAAAATTATTTTTGCTAAGGGTTAAAAATTAATCCGTAATTTTTTATGTAATTAATGAATGATTGAACGAATTGTCAAAATTTAAATATTAACAAGCTCAAATAAAAGCAACATTAAACTAGTCGATGGCTTCATTAACAATTTTTTTAATAACTGAAATTGGTATTTTCATCTAAACCACGGTATCCTTAAACTTAAGAGGGCTAGAACAACCGGTAGTTCCTGTCCAAATAAGAGCCGGTGAACGGAAAAATCAGAACTTGTCCTTTTTGCATGAACCTAATCTGAGTTCGTTAGATTCTTAAAATATGATCAACTCGATCTATTATATTAGTTTATGCAATATTTGCTCATCATATTTGGGCGTTTACCCGGCATATGTGGCTCATCCTTCTATTTTTTTTAACACATTTCAGATTGAATATCTTAGCATTTTTTCAAAAAAAATAAATTATAATGAATATTTTAGCAATTTGATGAATGGGCATTTAAGGGAAGTCAAAGCACGCCAGGCCTCTTCTTCCACGACTGCAGCTATTTCAAAAGCTGAAACCCGCGAGCCGTTTTGAAGGACATCCATTTTATTATAATCATCAACATTGTCATCATGTGAAACTGGCATTTACTTCTTTTTGCAAGCCATTCCAGCAAGTCAACTCGGTATCATACATCTATTTAATTAGGTTGTCAATTGGCACAAGTCTTCTTTATATAGACAGGGTTCTGCTAAGTTTGATTTATTATATAGACAGAGTGGTTTTGCTAAGTTTGATTTATCGTTGTACCAGAAATATATATATATATATATTTAGACCCTGCAATACCAGCCCTTGTCCCCAAGGGCCCTTGTCCAGCCTAACTTCTTATGTGCATAGCATAGGCATTTGACACGCTTTCGCCTTAGCTTAAAGCATGTAAATATGCAATTAGGAAAGCAAATAGGGGTTTAGAAGATTTAAACTCAAAACAATTACTCTATTATTATGTAAGATTTAGTGGGATTATCATCAACTATTGTAAATATTTTAACATCAATCAGATATTAACAATCTGCGAAAGATCTATACTGTATCATCTAAAGGTTGTCGCACTGGTACAACAAAATGATAAATTATTCCTGCCAAATCTCTTGTAAAATAATTCTATCGAACGTGCTCATGGCGTGGCCTTGATAGTGCGTGCTTTTCTGGACCTAAAAAAGTGACCCCCACAGGACAACCTAGGACAGGGTTCATGGATAACCCGGTGGGGGCCGGCACTGCATATCACCGGGCTCGTTAAGCACGGTACAATCCAACAAAACACCAACCAATTATCTCTATAGTTTATTCATCTGAGAGTTAAATAGACTGCGCTCCATCAGTGGATGCTCCCAAAGCAATCTTCACTCAATGACCGTGTCCAGCGATCGTCTTCCGACAATGCCCCAAGATGACCAGGCAGCGAGCCCAGCCCCAGTCGACGTAGGTGATACGAACGACCATCGGCCCTGGAAGAAGGCGGTGCGGGTCAAGACCTGGCTTGTCATCGACTTGACTGGCCGAGTCCAGCAGATCGATGCCGGGAAGCATTCGATCATGCGCCGCACGGGGCTCTCAGCCCGTGACCTCCGGATCCTCGACCCATTCCTCTCGTACCCGTCATCCATCACGGGCCGTGAGAGGGCGATTGTGATCAAGTTGGAGCACATCAAGGGGATACTCACTGCGCATGATGTCTGGTTGCTGAACTCTAGGGACCCGGCGGTGGTTCCTTTCGTGGAGGAGCTCAAGCGACGGTTCTTGAATTATCATGAAGCCAACACAGCCAAGGTTTTCAATCCTTCCTTGATTTAAAATTGATGTTTTATATTTAGTTGTTTTATTGTGTTCATTTTGGATTGAATAATGCATTTATCACGCTAAACGAAACTGTTTACAATATATAGTTGATTACATATACTTCCATAGTCAGGGCATATTTGTTCATAGTGATAATTATATTGGGGAAAATTTCAGAGCATGAAATGAGGCCATTTCCCTAAAAAAGAAAAAAACAAAGAAGAAGCTCCAAAGTAGACTTATCTGAAAGAATGATCTAAAGAGAGTTTGCCAGATTTGGGCATCAAGGTTTTGGACTTTTTCTATAGATTGCAAGACTTACATTTCTTGAGGTTGAGGCCACCGTGTTTTTTACTCTGAGTCATTTTGTCCCAGCTCACAAGGTGCATTTTTTTCTTAGCTTCAGACAATCAAGAAGAAGATGAAAAGGGAAAAGAAGGGATAAAAAGATAAAACAAAAAAGTACTCCTAGACAAAAATGTCCTCGATCATAGCTTGGAAAGTGACATGTGAGATGCACATAGAGCTTGGGCTCTTATTCAAGATCTTTAAAATAAAATTCAATTCGAACCTTTTTTTTTTCAGAAAACAATTCCACTTCAGGTTTTTATTGAAAATTTCCTAATATATGGTCTTAGAATCTATGAATTTGTCTGCTGGTATCTTACAAAATTGAATATCATCAATAGAAATATTAAATTAAAATATGTTACATAATCAGAGAATATGGACGTATCTTGTTGTTTGAAGTTACAAATTCATGTATGGGATATGTCCAATGATCTTTTCTTCTACATTAGACAAGGTAACAAATGTTTTTATAATGTTGTACTCAACCACCAACAACATGTATATGAATTTACAATAGGAACAAATTTATTTTTTTTATTTTTTTTAGTAATGATTTAATAATTACTACGTGACTCATTTTTATGGTCGTAAATGTTTCTAGAGAATGTAATTCTAATTTAATTATATTTCCATACTGTTTCTATTTAGTTTTTCTTTTATAAAAAAATATTTACAATGAGATCTCACCATTTTATATGTTTAAAAATATGATGGTTCACAAGGGAAAATCAATTATAATAAATTTTCTAAATTTAAAGAAGTCAGAATTGTACTTCACCTTTCCAATTCACTTGTGCATTAGTATGTTATAGTAGAGTGGATACATTATTAAATGATTTTACAGGAAATGATATTTCCACAACAAAAAACTCTTCTTTGACAAATTTTACACATTCTACATTTTGATTGGACTAATTGCTCTTAACAATCCATCCGTAATCTCTTTGAGCATTCATTAAAAGTTATAAAAACAAAGGTACCGTCTAACAAATTGAGCAAATAATCATACATGTGTATATATATAGACATTGACACACACACATATATATCTAATGAACCGTTTGTTTCGTAAAATAAAAAAATTGAAAAATATTATTTATAAAATGATTGCTTTTATCATTTAAAATAATTAGTTAATTATAAATTTTTTCACCATCAATAATAATTTATGTCTACATTTTTTCATGGACGATAAAAATATTTTTCGTTAATTTTTTAATTAACGATACAATAGATTATTTTTAGAAAAATAATTTTTGAATCAATTATTTTTTACGAAACTAACACTCCAGAAACTTACCATTTTATTTCTTCCACGGCAAGAAAACCTAGTCCCACTTTCCTTTTTCATTTTAAATGTCTTTCTCTTGACAGTGTGTGGTCCTCTCGATTTTTTGCACTCATTAAACAAAAATGTTTAGCTTATTTGTCTCTGACCATTTACCTCTCATTGAGCTCAAAAATAGGAAAAACATAAACATGAAAATATCTTCAAAAAATATTCTTAGATGATATAGCTGATTTTGAAAATAATTAATAATAAAAAAATAGGGGAATTCTACTTAATCCCTAATCTAATCAAACTAGAAAGTAAAATATGTTAAGAGATCTAAGTAGGTTCTTTTTAGTTTGAATTATGGCTTACTTCTTTTTTCTCTCTTTTTCTCTTTTTTTGGTAAAGAAGTATACCTTCATAACAAGAATAAGAGCCCCTCTTCTTTCTTCAGTGCGCTACTTCAGATCTTTACAGTGACCACAAATCTTTATAGGTTCTTTTTATCTTTCAACGCACATTAAACTGTTAGAACCCACGATTGGCTAGTAAGGAATGAATGACCTTGTTCATTTTCCAATTAGATTCGCCGAAACGGCAGCGGTGAGCAAACTGCGGAGGAGCTGACAAAAATCCTTGAAGGTACGCAAGATGGGGAACGCGGTCAAGTGTTGAAGGAACAACAAGACAGATTGCAGACTCTTCCTTTCGAGTTTGTTGCTTTAGAGGCATGCCTTGAAGCTGCTTGCTCCTGTTTAGACGACGAGGTACACTGTCTCTATGTTATTTCGGTTTCCATATTTAATTGCTTGGTACTTAGTGCTCATGAAACTGCTATGGATGACCTTTCGTATGCGTTTGTACCTGAAAATGCAGACAGAGGCATTAGAGAAAGAGGCTTATCCCGCTTTGGATAACCTAACTTCGGAGATCAGTAGCTTCTACCTCGAAAGGGTTCGTCAGATTAAAGGTCGTTTGGTTGCATTAACTCAACGCGTACAAAAGGTTTGAGACTCTTCTTTTCTATCTATACTAAATCTTTGTTCTTCCTCGTGCTAGAAATTCGGATTTGGCATCGAATGGTCGCATCAATTTGTGACAAGTGTCAATCCATGACAAATCTCGATAGGCTTGTAGAAATAGGTTGGTTTCTATCGAAGTACACCAACAGATTAAACCCCATGATTGGAGAGTTTGTTGGAGGTTAGGGGATTTCTAACTTTACAGAAAATCATTCGTTTAAATCTCACTAACTGCATGCAAACTACTTTTTTGAGAAGACCACTTGTATTGACTAAAGCCTTAAGTTAATTAGTTCATTGGGCTTGTAGTGTGTTTCATGGGCCTTTTGGTAGCCATTTTCCCATGCCCATGTCCAACAGTCATTAAAAAAAATGAAAAAAGAAATATACTAAAATATAATTAATTAACTAGTAACTTAGGCCATATGGTGATATGAGGACAACGTTATTCCTTTGCTAGAACCAAAAGTTTTAGAGGTGGATGCACACACGAAGTAAGTTGAGACAACACCTCATTTTGATATCATGTAGGAAAGCTCAATCCAAAAGCCAATAAGTGGAGGGAGACCACATATATATAAAAAGAGCATATAACCACATAATCAAGTGATGAAAGATATCTTAACAAACTAAGACATCAAGTTAACATTGCTTTCATTAAGTACATGTCTCAAGTGTCTACATTTCATAGCATGGGCCTTTTCCATGTATCTCTAGGTAAGGAATGAGCTCGAGCATCTTCTTGAGGATGATGGAGACATGGCGGGGATGTATTTGACCAGCAAACTGCTTCAGGAAGAAGATGACAACTCTTCTTCTTCTTTAGATACCATCGAGGAAGACGAAGATCATGAACTAAACAATGACAGGCACATACTCAATCTCTTGCTTTCTGTTAATTTCAATCCTCTTACTATTATCTTATCATCAAATTATACAGGCATCACAGTGGAGATCCTGATATCTCACCCGACGACGGCTTGACTCCTCTGCATGGCTTGCTGAATGATGAAATCGAAAGGGTGGAGAGCAACAGTTCTCACGGTGCCCCAGCCAGGCATGCCGACGTGGCAGAGTTAGAGATGCTCCTAGAGGCATACTTTGTGCAAGCTGATGGCACACTTAACAAGCTCTCTACAGTATGAATCTCATTCCTACTCTCTGATGACAAATTAAATTAAATTTCCTTATGAAAACACATACCCCAAAAGAGACACTGAACAACCTTTTTTTTTGTGAATTAATAGCTTAACTTGTTAGTCCTCTTCTTATTTTTTTCTGATCTTAAAGCTGAGGGAATACGTCGACGACACAGAGGACTACGTGAATATAATGTTGGACGACAAACAAAACAATCTTCTGCAGATGGGAGTGCTGTTAACAACTGCTATTCTGGTGATCAGCGTGTACATAGCCATTGTTGGCGTGTTGGGCATGAACATCACCATCAACCTTTGGCATCCCCCAAATAATTCGCAGGAAGACTTCCTATGGACCATTGGCGCTTGCTCCATTGGGACCATCATATTGTATGTCGGCATAGTCGCATTGTACAAATACAAAGGTGTGATATATTAAGGGCATGCAGAAATTTAAGATTACCTGCAAAATAAACTAAATGTTTAGGTAGACATCCTCCATGGATAGTCTGTTATGACTGTTGGAACTAAAACGATTTGGAACCAATTGTTTTGATATTAATTGTAGAGTGCGCAGCTTATAAAATATGCGAAAGCATTAAAATACTCAAATCAAACTAGCTGATACAATAACACACTCAAACACATTAATACAAGCATACACTCAGCTATTCTATTTTCTTCCCTTCTCGATCACGGAGGGATAACTCGCTCAAACAGAGCTACTGAAGCTGCAGTGCCTCTCCCTGAAGTTCACCGTTGCACCTGGTGACTTCCTGTTCCGAAGCTCTCACTGCTGAAGGCTTTCCCTGAAGCTCACATACGTGTGGCTTCCTTGCTGGCCTGAAGTTCTCCGCCTGCGTGTGGCGTGAGGCCCTCTCCCTGGCCTCCCTACTCTGCCTGCGGTGGCTTGAGGCTGTTAAGCCTCTCTTCGAGGCCTTTCAGCCTGCTCCTTCACCTTGAGGCCTTCTGGCCTGTTGACTTGAGGCTGCGATGCCTCTATGTGAGGCCTTTCGGCCTGCTCCTGCTCCTTCACCTTGAGGCCCTCCTTGTGAGGCCCTTTGGCCTTCTCCTTCACCTTGAGGCTTTCTGGCCTGAGTTCAAATGCTTCACGTACTTTCATATTTATAGACATCTTCCACCGCCTGGAATTCACCGCCTGATCTCCACCGCCATTGACTTCAACGTGCAAGAGCTGAAGTTGAACTTTTCTTCTTGGCTAAGGAGTCAATAATTGTGGGCTACTTTTCCTTCGCGTCCAAGTTGAAGCTTGCTTCCTGCTCTTGAAGACTCCAGCAACAAGTATAATATTAGTTTAATATGTGCCCATTCTCTTTTTAATCAGCTTGTGGCTTCTTCAAGAACTCTCTTCTTTGGCGGTTTACGAAGTGACGCTGCAGCGCACTTCCCTTTGGCTTCTTATTATTATATTAGGTGTTGTACTCCAACAATGACTACTGCAAAACTGTAATTCTGAACTTGTAGCTCATGTAATCTTGAAGCATGTGGACACAAGGTGAGATGATTCCCAGTACAATGAAGTAGAAAAGAAAAAAGGATATAAAGAGATACTACTGTATCGATTATCAAATTTGTAAAATGAGACAGATTTCGCCGGAAAACGAGGAAATTGGTTGCCAATGGGTTGAACCCACTCGCATGCCTTACATGCGTACTATCGAGGAAAAACTTGATGGAAATGTCGTAAAAGAATGAGCAGAAGCCCAAAAAGAAAAATGAAACAGTTACAAAGAAAATAATGATTTGTCTTCCCGAAACACTACATAGATAAGAAGTATCACCCCGACATCGACATCCTCGTCTTTAATTCTGCCACTGAGGCTATGTAGGTCTTCATAGATTATCAATACAATGGTGCCCAATAGCTTCCCAAATACTCACAAACGGTTTACTTAAAAAATATCAGTGCAACATTCTTCTGCAGTAAAGATCTTGATAGAGGCCATTCTTCGAAAAGGTTGCGTGACCGTAGGAGACCTAATAAATCGAAAGCTGCTACAATAATCGTTGACAGCTTTATCGAATGTGCCCCTTATGTGTTGACACATCAGCATCAGATCTTGGCATGCATTTTTCAAAACTTCTCTTGCTGGTTCACCTGAGAAACCCCACGGAAAAGATTCGAACAGAGTAGAATACATGGAAAGCCATTTTGGAGATCACCAGAAAAGAAAATGCTAGATGACCAGCAGCTCCATTTGTTACACAAGGCAGGGGTGAGAACTTATAGAATCAAGAATACAGAAGATGAAGATGAAGAATGACAGTAGATGATCTGTGAAGAAGTTTTCGATTCTGTATTTCCATTCAATTGAACAAAAGAAGATGTTCTCCATAATCATCAACCGATTACAATACCTCTCTGTATATATGCGGAAAACAGAGGACTAACAACTAGAAAAACAAACTAACTAACTTTCGCTAACAAACTTTACAGCTAAGCAAAACAGAACAGCAATCTTGAGACTTTGGTAATCCGCAGCAATCTTGAGACTCAGCAATCTTGAGACTTTGGTAATCCGTGTCTTTGACATCTGTATGATCTCCACCGTTGATGAAACTCATTATCCATGAGTTATCAATTTCTTCAACTCTTTTTGCTTCTTGACCCGCATACGGTGATCCACATCTATAATTGTCGAGGACTTCACCTCCCGTGATTGACTTCTCAATATTGCGTACTTGGCTTCGATCTTGATTCTCTAACATTCCCCCTCAAATTGGGAAGAGTAAAAGATTCGATTCCCAATTTGGTTCGGAGAGTAAGATGAGATAAGCGGGATAGAGACTTGGTAAATATATCAGCTAATTGTAGATGAGTAGAAATATACTGAATACGAATAGATCCGAAGAGACTTTCTCACGGACAAAGTGAAAGTCAACTTCAATGTGCTTGGTTCGAGCATGTAATATTGGATTGGCGGTGAGAGAAATTGCTGATTTGTTGTCACAATATATAGTAGTAGGTGGCTGAAGAGAAATCCCTATATCTCGTAGCACAAATGTGATCCGGGTGAGTTCAGCCGTGGTCGAAGCAAGTGCACGATACTCGCTTCGGTTGAAGATCTAGAAACAAGAGGGTTGCTTCTTGGCCGACCAGGATAGTAGATTGGATCCAAGAAACGTGCAAAAACCTGTTGTGGAACGTCGTGTTGTTGGACAACCAGCCCAATCCGCATCAGAGAAACCATAGAGATGTACTGAACTTTGAGAATGGAGATAGATTCCAAGATGTATAGTACCTTTGACATATCTAAGTACTCTTTTTAACTGATGGAAATCTCCAACAGTAGGCTGTTGCATCTTTTGACAGAGAAGATTAGTAGCAAATGCCGACCGATCTGGTCGAGTAATGGTTAAGTATTGAAGAGCACCAACCAAGCTTCGTATTCCATAGGATCCGTAAGTAGATTTGCGGTGTCGGCCATGGAGATTGATCGAAGAGGCGAGGTGTTGAGACTGGTTTACAGTCGGCCATATAAGCTCGTTTCAACAAGTCAATAGCATATTTAGTTTGACACAGAAAGAGAGTCTGTGAAGTTCGTTTGGCCTCAATACCCAAAAAATAGTGAAGATACCCAAGATCTTTCATATGAAACGAAGACTAAGTTTCTGAATAAGATCAGTTAAGAGATGTGGTGAACTCCCAGTCAAGATGATATCATCAACATATAGGAGCAAGAGAACTGTATGTGAATTTGTATGTAGAACAAATAACGATGGATCGGCTGTGCTGCAGAAGAAACCATTTTCGATTAAAAACTTGCTGAATTTATCAAACCAAGCTCTTGGTGCTTGTCGAAGACCATATAGAGACTTGTGGAGTAAACAGACATGGTTTGACTGATGAGGACTGATAAAGCCAGGTGGCTGTTCCATGTACACTTGTCTCGTTCAAATCTCCATGAAGAAAAGCATTCTTAACATCAAGCTGGTGTATTGGCCGTGTCTTATCATAGCAAGAGATAACACTATTCGAATTGTTGTGTGTTTCACAACTGGACTGAAAGTCTCAGTGAAGTCTAGTCCTTCTTCTTGGTGAAAGCCTTTGGCGACTAGACGAGCTTTGAGTCTGTCAAGACTGCCATTTGGTGTGAGTTTGGTCTTATAGACCCATCTGCAGCCTATTACATGCATCTGGTTAGTTCTAGGAATCAATGTCCATGTTTGATTTTCAGCAAGTGCATCCATCTCTTCTTTCATAGCCCTATACCGGGCTTGATTAGCTAAAGCTGACTTGATAGACTTTGGTTCCATAGGAACTGGATAATCAGCTAAATAAGCATACTTTGGATTTGGTTTTTGAATTCCAGACTTTAGTCGAGTTTGCATATGATGAGTATTACTTGTACCTTGAGAGAGGATGACAGAATGGAATTGGAGTTGGAGTGCCTTTCATTAGAACTTCCTTCAGCTCGTAGATCATTGTGTGAGGATAAGGAACTGGTAGTATTTTGTTCTTGAGAAATAGAACAATGTTGAGGCACACATCTATAAATTGTCCTTCTCATTGTCTCATCTTGCATATTCCTTGAGGAAATGATCTCGAGATTGCTGTCGTGACAAGGATGATAGGTACAGCAATCATGGAAATCGGGATGGATCGGTGTGTGGCCGATGATGAGTGGATCTAGTAGCTGGTGACTCGGTGCTTGATGACTCAAGGAAATGTAGGCCTTCACTCCATAGTTTGTATAAGTTTGTATAATGTCCATATTCATTGATCGCTTCTTTGTAAAAGGATAGGAATACTCATCAAAGACAACGTGCCTACTTGATGTATACACGATTATTAGTTGGGACCAAACATCGATACCCTTTGTGCTGAGTGCTATAACCCAAGAAGATACGGGGAAGAGATCGAGGATCAAGTTTATGACTTGCATATGGTCTTAAGCAAGGATAGCATGCACAGCCAAATACTCTTAAATGATCATACCTTGGCTGTTTATGATGAAGTTTGCTATAGGGTGTGTTCATCTAACTTTGGTGTGGGAAGAATGTTGATGATGTAATTAGCCGTCACAAATGCATCCACCCAAAATCTCGGTGGAACTTTTGAGTGATAGAGCATAGCTAATCCAAGTTCAACGATGTGTCGATGCTTTCTTTCGGAGACTCCATTACGTTCAGGTGTGAGGACATGATATGAACTGTCTTATTCCATGATGACTCAGAAATTTTTGAAATCTAAAGCTTACGAACTCTCCACCTCCATCACTCGGAAGATTTTAATCGATGATTATACTTTGTCGTTCAACTAGCTTCTGAAATTGAACAAATATATCATAAAACTCAGATTTCAACTTCATGGGATATAGCCAAATGATCGAGAAAATTGTCAACAAAAATCACATAATATCTAAACTTTTGAAAGGAACAGACTGGTGATGGTCCCCATATGTCACAATGAATTCTTTCTAATGGGGAACTTGATACGAGAATCCGAAAAGGAAATGATAGAGCTGAACTTTTGGCTATTTGACAGCTGCACCAAACAACTTGAGATGAAGAAGCAAATTGTATAAGCTTCGTTTTTGTAGATGCTTAACTACTTGAGCATTTGTATGAGCCAAACGCTGATGCCATATGTCTTCACCGACTGTCTTTTGTCGCTTGAGTAAAGAAGGCTTCTGGTTTGTGGATTAGCTTGATAAAGACCCCTAATTTTCCTTCCGAGCTTCACGGTTGTGTTGGTATTGTTGTCCTTTACATAAACACCAGTTTTGTCAAAAATAAAAGAACAAGGGAAGTCATCTCGTGAGTTTAGATACCTTGAAAGGAGGTTCTTCTTTATCTCTGGGACAATTAGAACATCGTTAAGAGGTAATGTATTGTTCTTTGTTTTGAGCCGGTGTTGCCAATGTGAGTTACTGGGTAAACATGATCCATTGCCTATCATAACGGTATCATGTCCTTGATATTTAGAAAAAGTATGGAGCATACCGGGATCAGCACTAATGTGAGCCGTAGCTCCAGTCGGGATACCACTCACTTACCTGTTGAGTCTTCAATATGCATTGCTGTCAAGGCTGCTGGAATATCTTACGTTTGATAAGAATTGTCAAACCGATACCAAAGAAATGAAGAGCATCATGTCCGGACTTTTTACATATTTGACACTCTAGTCGAATGCTACTTGTTTCTTTTTCATTCTGCAAATTTTACTTGAGTTTGCGAAGGATAAGTCTTGACATTTTGGTACCTCTGTGAGTAAGTAGTATAGGGCCTAAACCCTTGGTTTGTTGTAGGGATAACATTTCTCTTTGTCTAGGGTGTTGATTTCCTTGCCCTGGACTGAAGATATCTGTTCTGTAATTCTGATATCTCTCAAAACCACGACCCCTATTGTTACCAGTTCTGCCACGACCATAGCTTCGACCACCTCTGTATCCTCCTCTTTCAGATATAAATCCAGAAGCTTGAGAAAAGTAGTTTTCATTTGTGGCATCTTTAGACTGAACCTGAAACTGTCTTTGTCCAAAATACGCCAAATTCGGATTGAACTGACTCCTAGAAAAGTTTTTGAGTCTCAATTCAAACCTTTCTAATTGAGCAATAACCTCATCATACTGGGTTTTGAGGCTTTAAACAATATATGGTTGTCCAAAGTTCTCATACTCTGGACCTAAACCTTCCAATACACCAAACATCTTGGTTATATCATCCACGAGTTTGCCTATTGCATTCAACGATCACATATGGATTTATATTCCCCGAGATAATCGGCAAGGGTTTGTTCATGCTTATGACATGTTTGCGGTTTCCCCTTAATTCAAACTCTCTAGCAATTGATTTACTGTGTAAACCTTTTCGAAGAGTTTGCCATACTTCAGTGATGTTTCTAATCCAATGATTAGGCTCAAAATATTTTCATAATGACTCCAGAGATCCATGATGAAATCAACGATCTGTTCTAATCCAGTCAGTATACTCAGGATTAATAAGATCGGTTTCACAACCTTCATCCTCTGTTTGCAGCATTCGAGAGGGTGAAGGAATATCTCCATTAACAAAACCAAATAAATCTTGGCTTTTCAAAAACCTTTGGATCTGAGCTTGCCACAATAAGAAGTTGTCCTCGGCAAGTTTGATTGTGACGAAGTTTGTGATATTCACATGTATCGGAAAAGGATATTTTGGAGTTCTAATCGCCATTAATATGATTCTTTGAAGAAGATGATAACAAAGAGTGCTTATGAGCTCTAAACTGTATGTGTTTACCTTGAACCCCGAGAGGGCTTCGGTGTTCGTCTACTTCTTACGGCTTGATTCACGATCTGGTTACTTGATAGATTCTATTCGCGACGCAGTTGATCTTCCCGCTCCGATACCATGAGAACTTATAGAATCAAGAATACGAAGATGAAGATGAAGAATGACATGATGATCTGTGAAGAAGTTTTCGATTCTATTTCCATTCAATTGAACAAAAGAAGATGTTCTCCATAATCATCAACCGATTACAATACCTCTCTGTATATATGCGGAAAACGAGAGGACTAACAACTAGAAAAACAAACTAACTAACTTTCGCTAACAAACTTTACAGCTAAGCAAAACAGAACAGCAATCTTGAGACTTTGGTAATCCGCAGCAATCTTGAGACTCAGCAATCTTGAGACTTTGGTAATCCGTGTCTTTGACATCTGTATGATCTCCACCGTTGATGAAACTCATTATCCATGAGTTATCAATTTCTTCAACTCTTTTTGCTTCTTGACGCCTTACGGTGATCCACATCTATAATTGTCGAGGACTTCACCTCCTGTGATTGACTTCTCAATATTGCAGACTTGGCTTCTGATCTTGATTCTCTAACAAGGGGAAGATGGATGCGAGACACGAAAGCTGGGCCTAATGCCTCGGAAAGGAAGGCCTCTACTAACCAGGGCAATATATTGGAAAAGTTTCACGGTGCTAAGGTGCAAAGTTAAAACAGAGAGTTGCTACAATTTTGAAAGACCTAACAGTGCTGGTTATGGCAACATGTCCATGATGTGCTGTGCGGATTCCATGAGCTTTACAACCATTTTTTGACAAAATCCAGCAGCACTTAATCCTTATTTCCCGGTCTACCTATATATACAAGCAATGCATAACCAACTACAATTATCACACTAGAACATGATGTTTAGAAGCAAAGCAAAGCATCCTAAGTACATCACATCTCTTAGGCTTGACATTGATGAGAGCACATAATACCTAAGAAACTACATTAGAAATGCCAAATTGGATTAGAGAAAAATCAATCACTTTAGTCACATTAGTGAGAGATTCCAGCCAAATTGGTTACGTAGCTTTTATATTTAAAAAAAAAAAAAAAGTTGACGTGGCTTTTAAACGATGTTGTTTTCCATCCTCTTTAAGAAACAAAGTTGTTTTGCCATCAAATGTGGACAAACTTACAAAAACAATGCCGCGTAGCTCACACGGGGACTAAAATTGGGGTTCTTCGTCCGCATACAAATTACGATCCTCGCTTGATGCCAGTCGTAACTTGCTCACCCATCGTCGCTTGGCCGCCATCATAGTCACTTGACCAAGTGAGCAACAACGAGATCGTTCATGGCGCACGTGCTGACTTGTACAAGGTGCCCATCCTTTACAGCACAAACTAGTGCTTGGAGACGTCGTTTTTGGGCTTGGCCTACCAGGAGAAGGTGGGGAACGACTAGAACAATGGAGGCGCGATTCGGGGCTTCAAAGTGAGGAGAGGCTGATGTTGTTGCTTTAGCAAGAAGCTGAAGGGAAGAATAGGAGGCAACGACAGAGGAGGAGGAGGAGGAGGAAGAAAGAGGGTCAAAGGTGGAGAAAGAGAAGACGGGGAGTGTGAGAGAGACAAAGAGGGTGCAAATGAAGATGATGGATTGGGCTTTGCTCAGGAGGTAGCCAAAGTGGGTCATTTTGAAGGGGGAATGAGAAGGAGGAGGAGGACAAGAGCTTGAGCTTGTCAACAATGTCAGACGAACCGGAGGCGGAGTGGTGCTAGTGCTGGTGCTAGTGCTGGTGCTAGATCTAGTGCTAGTGCTAGTGTTGTTCTTCAAGGAAGAAGACAAGGAGGAAGCCCATGCCCCAACAAGTTTTGGTCACTGCTCCCGCCCTTGCTTGTCACTAGTATGCCCATTTGCTCACCTTTTACGCCCATTTGAAAGACACCAAAGGGCATTGTTTTGTTCTTTAGATGCTAACTGTACTCTTTAGCGAGGCACTTCGGCTTCAAAAATTAATAAAAAAATTGCCACATTAGATTTCCAACCAATCAGATTGGTGTTGGCATTAAAATGATTATTTTTCAAACTTTTTAACACTTTAATTAATCAAAAATAAACTTTTTGCATTAAAATAATTTTTGACACTTCTATTGTACTTAACCCCATAGTACCCATCGTTTGAACTCTAACATTAACCAGGGCTTTTGAAGGATGAGAAATGTTGTAACCACTAAATATTACCCGTGGACTGCAGAATAGACACAAGTTGCATTAAAACTGTATGGAATCTAAACTTACGAAAAACATAATGTGCCATAGCTAGAACAGAAAATATGGAGAAGATTGGAGAATACTACAGGATCCTCCTAACTTCTATCCCAAGGAGAAAAGGGAAAGTATAACAGGAAATGTTCCAGTTGGTAGTTCATCATAACATTTTTCCAGATTTGTTCATCTCGAACACGATGAGTAACTCAGGCTTTATTCGCTGGTTTACCCAACGAAAAGCCAAAGTAAGAAGTAGCCTCCATTTTGAGGGAAAAATGAACATTTAATATGTGATAATGATAGGTGTAAACTCATATGTAGTAACCATCCGATCAAAATTCTTCCTTTTACTAAGTTCACTGGTTCTTCTGATGTTTAAGACTCACATGCTGATATTGACCAAAACGATTAATGGATAGAAGATCCCTACTATGTACAGATATGACAAATAGCACCAAGTACGGTAATGTAGTACTGACTCTTGAGTCAAGGTGAATCTCAGTGCATTTGCAAGTGTATGATCCTCCTCATCAAGAGAAAATGTGGCATTCCGTTGATCTCCAAAGGATGCGTGTTCCATCAGCAGCAACTACTGTTCAAGAAAATATTATACAATGTTGAGAAAAGATATCACTAACCATGCACGGAGAGAGAGATTTTATATTTTATGGTTAGGAGATTAGCTTCGTATAAAGATTCATCTTTACAATTCAGATGAAAACACTAGTTTCCACAATGGACTCAATTACACTGACCAATTTGTTTCAGTCACTCTTCCATAAGAACTTAGCTCACAAGACCATAGTTTGTTGAAAACTTGAAATAGTTTGTTATCATAGAAGATTTGTTCCTTGATTAAGAGACGAAATGACTTTCGTTTAAGAGAAGATGTACTTCTTGATTAAAAGAAAATGTGACTCTTTGTTATGAAAATATGCGACTCTTGATCCTAAAAAGAGGTTATTGATAGTTATAAAAAAAGTTATTTTTGACATGAAAAGTGGTAATAGTTGGGGATAAGGTATCCATTCCCAAGAAATATGTTGATTGATTGTCTGTGAATAGGTATCAATTCATGTATTATTTTTAAAAATCACAATTGTTGATAAATGTTTCTTCTTCAAAACTCTCTTCTTCTCTTTTCATACACACAACTTTAACAACATATTCAAAATAAAATTCTAAGAGAGAAATTGAGTGATTGTTGAACTTGTTTCTATGCAGCTTTGGTGAATATCCTAGAGATATGTTTGTTCTAAACTCGATAGCAATAATAGTGAGGGCAAATAATATCTTAAGGATAGAGATCATCATTATGTATCAAAGTATCAATGGTCTATTGCTACTTTTCTATCTTCATTGGCAATCCAATTTCCCCAACAATCTTAGGTTATTATTATCATGGAGATGGAGACATTGGCTGCATCAAGTTCTCACAATCTTGACAAATTGCGAATTGATCTTGATGATGGAACCAATTCATTTGATGAAAGGACAATATGATTTTCTTTTATCTACATTATGTATCTTCTACATCCTGGACCCCAACTTGTCCCCCAATCCAAAAGATGATGATTATGATGAAATCAAAGCTGCAAGGAAAAGGCATGAGGATGAGGAAAGCAGGTGCCGAGGAAGGATTCTCAATGCTTTGTCAAATTGTCTATATGAAACTTTTCGATCTTGCACAAATCTCAAAGACATTTGGAATGCCTTGGAGACCATACAATATTGACAAATAGAGAATTATTCGTGCAACGATGGAGTTAAGAGTCAATCACTGAAAGTAAAAGTTCCTAGAGAGGCTTCAGGTCTTGGCTTATGTGGCCCGGCTGTGCATCTTGGCTGCTTGCAGGGCATGGTCAGCGGACGATCTATTGCTGGTGATGCGACCACTGCAGGATAATTTGGTTCTCTTCAATTCAGCCTCGGTCTAGTCGGTGGAAATTGTGGACTTCTGTTAGGAGTTAAGGACGCGGTTGATTGTGGGGTTTAAGCAAAGGATTCATCCTCATTGTCTTGTGGATAGAAAAGTGGGATTCACCTGCAAAATACGCGAAATGTTTAGCTAGGCACCCTCCACGGATAGTTTGCTACTGCAAAACTGTAATCCTGTCATTGTAGCTCGTGTAATCTTGAAGCATGTGGACACAAGGAGAGATGATTCCCAGTACAATGAAGTAGAAAAGAAAAGTGGATATAAAGAGAGACTACTGCATCGATTATTGATCATCAATTGTTTGTATCCTCGAGGAAAAACTTGGTGGAAACGTCGTAAAAGAATGAGCAGAAGCCAAAAAAAAAAAAAAAAAAACAGTGACATAGAAAAGAATGATTTGTCTTCCCAAAACACTATATAGATGAGAGGTATGACCCCGACATCGACATCCTCGTCTTTAATTCTGCCACTGAGGTTACGTAGGTCTTCATAGATGATCAATACAATGGTGCCCAATGGCTTCCCAAATACTCACAAACGGTTCACTAAAAAATATCAGTGCAACATCCTTTCTGCAGACAAGATCTTGATAGAGGTCATTCTTTAAATAGGTCACATGACCGTAGATTGAGGAGACCTAATAAATCGAAAGCTGCTACAATAATTTCACTGTTAATCTGAGTCCATGTCCTGGGAAGTAAGATCATCAGGAGGATTTTTCATTCTAAAATCTTTGACAGCATTATCAAATGTGCCCCTTATGTGTTGACACGTCAGCATCAGATCTTGGCATGTATCTTTCAGTACCTCTCTCGCTGGGTCACCTGAGAAACACCACGTAAAAGATTCAAACGGAGTATAATACATGAAAAGCCATTCTGGAGATCGCCAGAGAAGAAAATACTAGATGACCAACAGATCCATTGGTTACGCTAGGTGGGGGAAGATGGATGCAAGACACGAAAGCTGGGCCTAATGCCTGGGAAAGGAAGGCCTCTACTAACCAGGGCAATGCATTAGAAAAGTATTGCAGCGTTAAGGTGCAAAGTTAAAACAGAGAGTTGGTGCAATTTTGAATGACTTAACAGTGTTGGGTATGGCAACATGTATTTAAGATTCCATGATGTGCTGTGCAGATTCCGTGAGTGTGTCAAGCATTTTTTGACAAAATCCAGCAACACTTAATCCTTATTTTCTGGTCTACCTATCTATACAAACAATACATAACCAACTACAATGCCACACTAGAACATGATGTTTAGAAGCAAAGCAAAGCATTCCAAGTACATCACATTTTCTTAGGCTTGACATTAATGGGAGCACATAATACCTGTCGTTTGAACTCTAACATTAACCCGCGCTTCTGAAGGATGAGGAATGCTGTAACCACAAAATATTACCCGTGGACTGCAGAATAGACACAAAATACATTAAAACTATATGGAATCTTAACTTACCAAAAACAGACAAACTGTGCAAAAGCAAGAACAGAAAATATGGAGAAGATTGAAGTATACTAGAAGATCCTGCTAACTTCTATACCAAGGAGAAAAGGTAAAATATAACAGGAAATGTTCCAGTTAATAGTTTTTTTTTGGTAAAAATGTTCCAGTTAATAGTTCATCATAACATTTATCATGATTCATTACTCTCCAACAAGACAAGTAACTCAAGCTTCATTTGTGGGTTTCACTTAATGGAAAGTGAAAGTAAGAAGTCATCTTCATATTGAGGGAAAAAGGAACATTCAGTATGTGACAATGATAGGTGAAAGCTCATATGTAATAACTATCCAATTGAAATTCTTCCTTTAAGTAAGTTTACTGCTTAATAACATCCCTGCTCCTGATGATCCTACTATGTAAAGATCTGACAAATAGCACCAAGTACAGTAATGTAGTACTGACTCTTGATTCAAGGTAAATCTGAGAGCATTTGCAAGTGTATGATCCTCCTCAGCAAGAGCAAATGTGGCATTCCGTTGATCTCCAAAGGATGCGTGTTCCATCAGCAACAACTACTGTACAAGCAAGATATTCCACAATGATCGATTTGTTTCACTCACTCTTCAGTAAAAACTTTGCTCACAAAACCACACTCAACTTATCAGAAAGACACAATTCGCTGCACTTGACCCACTTGTCAATCAAAGCACTCACGTATCTCCCCTCCACACAGCTCACCTACCGCAAACCACACTCATCCCACTCACCCTCAAACTTAACTCTCACTTGTGCAATCCGCAAAATGGCAGCCCCTCTTCCAATCTTTTGATCTCGATCTCCACGACAATCGCCACCTCACTCTAGCCACAAATTTTCCCCAGTGCTTAAGAAATGTGGCTGCTTTTTCATCCATAAATGCCCACTTCTTCAACGAAAAATCAGGACACTAAGATATCAATATGGAGAGAGACAGAGAGAGAGAGACAGCTTGCTTTAGAGAGATACTGTCATGAGTTTGAATGGTGTTTTATCATTTGACACGAAGTGGGTCAGAATCTTTTGCCAAATAAAAACGAAATCTTTAATAAAAAGACAAGAAAAGTGGGTTTAAAAAAAAAAAAACGCATCATCGAATTCATTCCTAATTCAGATTCGTGACCTCACAAACAGAAGGAAGAGCAGAACGACATGAAAGGGTCGCCTTCACAAAGCAAGCCGGCGCAGTTGATTTACACAAATTTGTACCTTTTCACCGTAGTCCTATAATTCAACAACCAACATTCGAGTGCATGAACAAAGAAACAACAAGATTTCCCGCAAACGAACGGCGACTCGCCCGACAAACAGACCATCCCGAGGAGCTAAACGGCGATGCCCGAGAGGGCTGAGGAGCTAAACAGTGAGAGAGGCAACCTAGCAAGACGGACACAGAGACAGAGACAGAGGGAAAGAGAGACAGGACGAGCTCGGAAGCGACCTGAAGAGCGACGGACAACCGGCGGCGACGGGGCTGCCCGTTGAGAAGGCGGAGACCTGAAGAGACGACGGCGAGCGCGGCGCGGTTGGGGCGGAGGACGGCGGCGAGCAGGCGAGACCGTCGTGGCGGCAGCGGCGGCGAATGCGCGAGAGAGAATAGGAGGGTGAGCAGGTGACGGGAATGGGAAAAGGTTGATGATTTATGTCGGTTTTTTAATTTATTTTTATTTTTATTTTATGTTTTTCTGTTAATATTTCTTGTTATGTAAGGAGATTTTTTTTTAAGTATTATACTTTTATATATATATATATATATATATATATATATATGGATTGTAATGTGAATAGTAATCTAAATATTCTACCGTTAATTGAGTCATGAAAAATATATGAAGGAAGTTATTGCGTTTGCTCGTCTTATTTTGAGTTAAAAATTGTTTTCTTTTTCCCATCCAAATTTAAAAATGTTACCTAACTTTAAGAAAAAATCATGAAAGCTATGTGCCAATTTACAAGTAAGGTTTCAAGCATTTATGCTACAAAATGTCCAAAAATGCGTGTGCCTTAAATTCTTTAAAAAAAAAAGTATAAGTTAAACAATAATCATTAATAAATAGGAAAATTATTTTGTAGCACAATGGTTTTTGGGAATAGAAGTGAGATATATTTGAGACAATTAGGGTGATGGTAATGTTTCAATTTTTCTATTATAAATTCTAATATAAAATACCCGACTCATCCTATAGAAGTTATCGTTTTTCTATTTGGCACCCATAACCTAGATAGCACTGACACCAATACGTGACACGCGATATAACACGATACGACACGCTGACACATTATTTATAAAAAAATAGAATTCCGACACATTATGACACATTGTATATTAACAAATAATAAATTAATATTTTTATGATTATTTCAATCAAATTAATTTGATTCAAATTCATAAATAAATAATAAATCCTATAATAAATTTATACTAAAAATATTAATCCATCATTTATTAATATCCTTTATTATTTCAATATGAAAAATTCAACTCCATTTCAATAAATCCCTAAAACTTGGAAAGAAAAAAAAGTAATTCACATTCTAGACTTGCGTGCTAGACATGTCGAAAGAAAAAAACTTGAGGGTAAATTGTGTATAACAAAAAGTGAGAGTCAAAAGAGAAAAGAATAAAATATTAGGTTTTTCTTTATTCCTAATTTGTTATTTTTATTATTGATTTTTATTTTTTTCACATATATATTTTGACCCTTCAATTATTGAAAATTTTTAAAATTGACATTGCATTTTGGAATCGTGTGTCAAAAACTTGCATGTTGAAATCACTATTGAAAACTCGCATGTTAAAATTTCGATTCAAATGTCAAAAAAATTGACCAAATGTTGGATTTTCCGACACATGTTAACTAAGTGTTGAAGAGTATTCAAGAGTGTCGAAGAGTGTCGGACACGTGTCCATGTGTATAACACGACACAAAAGCTCTCAAAGAGTGTCGGTGCTTCTTAAACCCACAAAACTTTGATATTCTAATATACATATATACCTCATACTAACACATAATCGGACTCGGTCAAAACATTGAAAAGGAAAATGATAGAAATCTCTTAGCCTTCCTCAATTAGTTTTATCCTCCCACTCACTGGAAGTAGCTCTTACAGTAAGAATTAAGAACCATTCAACCAAACCTTGAAGTCCACACTATTCTATTCTTCGACATCCATGGGCTTTTGTAAAAAACAATCACAGCATCACCAATGCTCCACAGATTATAGGTACCACATTCTATAAATCTCAACCACATCTTACAGAAGTTCGAATTTACAAATCCTTTCCAGGACCTATCGGTTGCTGTGAACACTTGTATCGAGAACTCAAAAGGGTTTTGTGCCAAGAAAATAAAATTATTCATGAAGATGTATGAAACTATAATATACTCACTATATGAGATCATTATAGCCTTACACCAAAAGCCAAAAAAGCACTTGAGGAATTCAGACAAGTTACATCATCACAGGAGTAAGAAATGATAGACACGGATGACTCTACGTAGTCCTCTCAAAACCCCTATGTACAATGGGGAGACCCTCTTTCCCAAGACCCCTATGATCAAGGACCTTTGTCCTTATCTCTAGGCATGGACACATCTTACTATGTACAACCATCGAATTGGCCTCAGCCAAGCATGCTTGACGACACTACAAGGTTTTTTAGGAATTAAGAGGAAGCATCCTCATCAAACGAGACAAACATGAGGAATACCCAAATTCTTTCACCAAATTCACTTGCAGGACTTGAGCAAAAATATGAAACATATCTTTTAACAATACATAGTTCTGATGACTCAAACTATGACTATAATACTCGTGATGGACAAGACCGCTGACTGTAGCAGATCATTATAGCGTTATTGTAGTAGTAGACTAGGGAAATCACTGTTCACTGTTCATATTACCAAAATAATTCCCTACTGGAAGTTTTCTAGAGCCTTTGTTTGTTTTAAGGCTTGTGAGCATAGTCCTTGTGTGTGTGTGGCCTCCTAATGTCTATAAGAGGCAAGGATGATGTAATGTGTTGGGTAGAGTCCCTTGAAGTAAAGTGAGTGTTTTGTGAAATTCTTAATGGCTTTCTAAACTCTTTCCTCTTCTCCAGCTTGGTAGGATCCTTTGAGAATTGCAGCTCGGATAGTTAGAAACGTTATCATCCTGGTATCTCTGAATGTCTCTAGGCTCTGAACTAAAGGTCATAGTGGTTTCCTACTAAAATGCTACCCTTGAAGGGCTTGAATGAGAGAGATTCACCAACTGTGGGAAGACATACCTACAGGAAACTGACTCCGTCTTCCCTGGTTCTAAGCCTAGGCCCATTCATAGATGATATCAATCTTTATTTTCTGCGGAAGAAGAACCATCCAAACAAACTTTTTGTGTCATTCCTTATTATCAAACTCCCAGTGAGACAATTCAGATTTAGATTCTGAAGACATTTTTCACATATCTATCACTTCTTTGGAACAAGATCCCGATATATTTTCCAGTCAGATTCATTGTTCTCATTTTCCTGTGAAAATTTTTACTTCAAAGTTTGCCAAACATGTCACTATCATTACTCTCATAGACATTGGTGCAAGTTCTTCAATCTTAAACATTAAAGTTCTTCCTAAATAATATTGGACTTCTTGTATTCGATATTTTAATTCTGTCTCAGGTGATACATTTTCTACAAATGTAAGAACCACCCCAGTAATTGTCCAGTTTTTTCCCCAGTGTTCTATAACCACAAAAATCTTCGGATCCAATCTCCCCAACAAAGATTTGATCATTGGTTGGGACATCATTGTTGGAGAAACCTTTCTAGAATATTTTGAAGCTGACAAAACGTTTCTATCAGTCTAGTCTGGATAAGTACAAACCTTCTGTTTAGAGTCTGAAGACTTTCAAATCACCAGACTCAAGACTCAAGACTCAAGACTCAAGACTATTCTCATTGACAGTTTTTCTAATCCAGTGACGAAGGCAATCCAGAGCCAAAGTATTTGGTTGAAGATTTAGTCCTATCCTCTAGAGAAGATCTCTTGGCTGGATAAAAATAACGGATTCTTTTATTCGTAATCAAGATCGTTTGAAGATCCGATGGTCGACGAAATATTCTTGGAAGGTTCTATTCTTGGAAACCAAGATCCTGATTGTATGGGCGGACATGATTGATGGGCTATCGTCATGTTCCTTTAATAGCTCGAATGATCTTCTTGATTGATTCCGTCCAACGGGTAGATTGGAGGAATTCCTTTGGTAAGTACCAACGGGTATGATGGCATAAAGGAGTATAAAAGAAAGACATTCTAGTTACTTTAGTGCATGATCGATAGAGAAATTCCAAAGTCTGAAGCACCTTGATTATTAGTCGATACATTTTGAGCGAAATTGTATACACAAAGAGTGTCTATACTTAGTGATACCTTGAGCGAGCGTGGTAGATCATCTACACCGAGAAATCAAGGGAGAACAACGCTGTAACATCTCTTTGTTCGTAGTGGAATCCAGCCAATAGGCTGTCGGTGCGTAAGAGTGGACGTAGGCTTGAAATAAGCCGAACCACTATAAACCGCGTGTTCAATTTTCTCTTCTCTCGCCTTACTTTGATTATTGTTTGTCTCAAATCTATCAACTATCTAGTATTGTGCAATTATCGAGAAAAATCCTTTATATACCTATTCACCCCCTCTAGGTACTTATACTAGCTATATCAATTGGTATCGAGCTCGTGTACTCACTTTATTTGAAGTGTTTTACTTGTGAGTAAAAGATCCATGGCTAGTATGCTAGCACCGGGGCTGATGGAAGGGCAAAGCAATACTGCACCACCCTACTTTGATGGAAATGATTACAACATCTAGAATAACAAGATGAAAGCTTTCCTACGATCAAAGGATCCTCTAGAATGGGACGTTGTAGAAAAAGGAATTACTCCTACAGCTGCATCGCCTCGAAAGAGGGAAAGAAACCGTTGAGACCAACGGAATGACTCGGGAAGAGATAATCAAGAGACAAGCACTCGTTGCAAAAGCAATTTACTCTTTATATTGTGCTTTGTCACTAACTGAATATAACAGAATATCTTCTTGTGTTACAGCAAAAGAAGTTTGGGACAGATTACATATCACCTATGAAGGAACAGATCGAGTGAAGGAAACCGAAATTAACATTCTCCTCGGTCAATATGAAGCCTTCAAAATGAAACCAGGAGAATCTATAACCGACATGTTTAGTCAATGCTTTTACGATATTGTCAATGGTCTTGAGAATCAAGGACAAACAATTTCAGATCCCATGAAGGTAAACAAGCTACCGCGAGGACTCTCCAAGGATTGGAATCACATAAAGACTTCAATAAGAGAGACGCAAAGAATTATGCCACTATCTCGTCGACGAGCTGATTGGAACTCTTCAGATCTTATGAAGTGGAACGAATCAATGAAGATGAAGATCCAAAAGGTAAGAAATCCATTGCATTACAATCAAATGATGATTATGATGATACAGATTCTGAAGATGATATGGACGATGAGGAGCTTGCTCTCATGATAAGAAGATTCGAAAACTGAATAGAAAAGGAAGAAGGTTCAACTCAAAGAAACAAAGTTTTCAAAGACAGCAAACCAAGTCTCGTTGATGATGAGGAACCAAACAAAGATGTAGTCTGCTTTGAATGTAAGAAAAATGGACACATCGGACTAACCGTCCTCTTCAAGAAGAAGAGAGGAAAAGCTGAAAAGTTTTGAAAAGCTCTCAAAGCCGAAACCCGGAGTGATACGAGTGTGAAGAAAGTGATAATGAATATGCCAACCTATGTCGATGGCACAATCGACTCATACTCGATTCGGATTAGACTCGACAGTGAATTCGAGACAAGTAATTTTAAAATTCCTGTCAAAGTTTCTAAATACATTGATGAACGGTGTTTTAGTCTTAAAGACTTCTCTCAAAAGAATTTCCGAACTTAAAAGGAAAACTCAGCTCTAAAACAAAAGGAAAACGTTTTAGAAGAAAGAGTTAAAAGTTTAGACTTGAATGTTTCCACTCTTAAAGAAAATGAAGATAATTTTTTAAAAGAAAATGCCCTTTTAAAAACTGACTTATCAAATATTTCAAAGAAATTTTCAATAGGGTCCGAAAAACTTGAAAAAAATTCTTTCAGCTCAAAGACCTTATTTCAATAAGTCCGGTCTAGGCATGACAGCAGAAACAATTCCCTTGATTGATTTTCCTAAAGTAAAACAAAGAATTAAGGAAAGACCCTTGAGAGAGGCTTACAAAAATCATTTCAAGATTGTTTTTGTAAAGTCTGTAGGTCGAAATGCCCTCAGGTGTTCAAAGTGTAACAGTCCGGATCACTTTGAAAAAGAATGTCCTATGGTTTGGAAACCTGTTAAGAAAGTATGGGCTAATACTGTTTATCTTACTAACACCAAAGGACCCAAGAAAGTTTGGGTACCAAAGAAAGCTTGAGACTCTATTTTAAATGCAGGTCTTCGTCAAGAAAAAGGTAAAGTGGTATCTTGACAAAATGGATGCTCAAGACACATGACAGAGACTCAAATTGCTTCATAAATCTTGTTCAAGTAAATGGTGGAAAAGTTTCATTTGGAGGAAACAACAAAAAGGAAGTATTGTGGGATTTGGAACTGTGAAAATTGGAAATCTCACAATAAGTAATGTTTCCCTAGTAGAAGGACTCAATTACAATCTTCTCAGCATTAGCCAATTGTGTGATACTGGTTTTAAGATCTTCTTTCAAGAAGGAACATGTTCTGGAATCAGTAAAGACTCTACTCAGTCTTTCATGGGTCGAAGACATGGAAATATCTATCTTCTGGATGTAAAACCAAATGAATCGCAATGCCTAATCTCAATTCAAGACGAAGCAAGCTTATGGCACAGAAAGCTTAGTCATGTCAACATGAAGCAATTAGCCAAAATCTCATCAAAGCAGCTTATTCGAGGTCTACCCAAATTACCATACCAAAAGACTGATCCATGCACTCCATGTATTCTAGGAAAGCAGGTAAGAAATTCATTTAAGCCAATAAAACATGTCTCTACTAATCATGTACTACGGTTGCTGCATATGGATATCTTCGGACCAAATCCGAACCCGAGCATTGGAGGTAAGAAATATTGCCTAGTAATTGTGGACGATTACTCCCATTTTACTTGGGTATATTTCCTTGCAAGTAAGTCTGAAACCTTCTCGTATTTTGAAAAATTTGCTAAAAAGGTTCAAAATGAAAAAAGATGTGTTATCTCAAATATAAGAACAGATCATGGAGGTGAATTTGAAAATCAAGATTTTACAAAATTTTGTGATGAATCTGGCTTTAAGCATGTGTTCTCCTCTCCATATACTCCTTAGCAAAATGGAGTTGTGGAAAGAAAGAATAGATCTCTTCAAGAAATGGCTAGAACTCTTTTAATTGAAAGTAAGATTTCTTCACGATTTTGGGTTGAAGCTGTTTCAACAGCGTGCTATATCATCAATAGAGTCTTCTTAAGACCTATTCTAGAGAAAACCCCTTATGAGTTATTCAAAGGTAAGAAGCCTATTGTTTCATACTTTCATGTGTTCGGTTGCAAATGCTTTATATTGAAAAATGCAAAAGATCGAGTTGGTAAGTTTGAAGAAAGATCGATGAAGGCATCTTCCTTGGATATTCTACATCAAGCAAAGCCTACGAGTCTATAACAAGAAGAGCCAGTCTGTGGAGGAGTCAATGAATGTCAAATTTCAAGACTCAACGCAAGATGAATCCAGTCAGACTCATCATGAAGAGTCTGAACCTGATCCAGACCCTCCAAAGCTTACAACTCAAGAAGCATCTTAGACTCGGAAGACCAAAGATCAAGCTGTTCGTGAAGATTCAAATAAAGAAAGAGATCATCAACCAGACAAATCAACCAAGAATCGGAAGCATAAGTCCACCATCCCAAAGATCTCATTATCGGCGAAATTAATGAAGGAATTCGCACTGCATCCAAAAGGCGTGAAGAGTCTAGTGCTTTGTGGCTCTCGTTTCGAAATTGAACCAAAGAGCATAGAAGAAGCTTTATCGATAAAAGCTGGATTGAAGCTATGCAAGAAGAGCTCGATAGCGGTTCAACATTAATGATGTCCGGGAATTGACATCTAAACCAAAAGGTAAAACCGTTATTGGAGCTAAATGGGTGTTTAGGAACAAGATGAATGAGAAAGGAAGAGTCGTACGAAACAAAGCAAGACTCGTGGCCAAGGGATATACGCAAGAAGAAGGAATAGACTATGATGAGACTTACGCACCAAAAGCAAGGTTAGAAACTATTCGACTATTACTTGCATTTGCTTGTTATAAAAATTTCAGGTTATTCCAAATGGACGTCAAAAGTGCCTTCCTAAATGGATTTATCCATGAGGAAGTTTATGTGGAACAACCACTAGGGTTTGAAGACCCAAAGAAGCCGACTCGCCTTCGACTGAAAAAGGCCTTGTATGGTTTAAAGCAAGCACCTCGAGCTTAGTACGACGTACTAAGTAAGTTCTTAATACATAATGGTTTTGTCAAAGGTAAAGTAGATACTACTTTATTTATCAAAAAGGAAATCAAAAGTTTTTTACTTGTTCAAATATATGTGGATGATATTATTTTTGGATCCTCTAATGAAAGTCTGTGCAAGAAATTTTCTAAGTCTATGCAGGATGAGTTTGAAATGAGTATGATGGGAGAGTTAACATTCTTTCTTGGTCTTCAAGTAAAACAATTGAAGGAAGGAACTTTTATTTATCAAGAAAAATATGCTAATGATCTTGTCAAAAGGTTTGGACTGAAAAGTGCAAAAAGACCGACATACCGATGTCAAGTTCTTTGAAGATAGACAAAGATGAAGAAGGGAAGAAAGTTGATCAAAAGCTATATAGGAGCATCATTGGTTCACTTCTTTATCTTACTTTTTCTAGACCTGACATTTTGTTGAGTGTTTGCATCTCGTGCTAGGTTTCAATCGATTCTAGAGAATCCCATCTCGGTCTTTGCGAAACGTATTATTAAATACGTTGCTTCATCTTCAAGCATCGGTCTTTGGTATCCTAAGAAGGGAGACTTTAATCTTCTGGGATATTCAGACGCAGATCTGGCCGGTTGCAGAGTTGATAGAAAAAGCACTTCGGGAACTTGCCAATTGCTTGGAAGCAAGACAGTGTCTTGGTTTTCAAGGAAACAAAGCACTGTGGCTCTCTCAACAACGTAGCGAGTATGTAGCTCTTGGAAGTTGCTGTTTGCAAATTCTATGGATAAAACAACAGCTACAAGACTTTGGAATTGAAGACTCATGCACGTAGATTAGATGTGACAACACCCGCAATCAATCTCACTAAAAATCCAATCATTCACTTAAGAGCAAAGCATATAGAGATTCGACATCATTTCATTAGAGATCATGTTCAAAATGGAGAAATCTCGATTCAATTTGTTGATTCAAAAATCAACTAGCGGATATATTCACAAAGCCATTGGAGAAAAATCAATTCGATTTTATCCGTTCCAGACTCAACATTTTGAAACTTGAGGAAGTTAAAGTCTAGAGACTCTCCAACCCTCAGACTTAGACATTCATGGCTATAGACTGAAAGTTATTATTATATTCAATCTCGAAAAGGTACGATCATTAGTTCAGTTAATTTATAATTTCCGTGAAAAACTGAATCTTGTCTTTTCAAAAAAATTAACTCCTATTTGGCAGTTATCGATTTTAAAAAGAGGTGTCTGTTCATTTTCCTTTGTGCCGATTGGTTTTTCCTTTTTAAACCGAGATATATATATATATATATATATATATATATATATATATATATATACAGTTTTCCTCGCTTAAACTTCAAAACCCTAAAAAGGCATTCTCCTCCCAATCCTGTATCTACTTCGTGTTCATCTTCGAGAAAGTTGTCATCTTTTCTTGGGAAAGCGAGTAAAGGAATCTTTCAACGACAAGAAAGAATGTCTTCCTCGAGAAAGTCTTCAAGAATTGCGAACAGGGGACCACAAAGAATGAGGGAGGGGCCTACCCATTTCGATCTCATCGAAGAGGAAGATTTACCGAGTCAGCAACAGAGCCCGATTCACTCTCCACCACGTCACTCTTCATCATCTACCCCACAAGGTGCGGGTCAACAACTGGACGAAGAAATAATCGAGGACGCAGACCATGCAAGAGTCCAAAAACCCTCTTTTATTTACAAGCTCTATCGTGTGTTGAAAAGCATTGGGACTCCGCTGAACTATATAGATGATTTCCTTAAAGATAAGAATTATGGGAATGAGTATAAATTTTTGCGACGAATGGAGGATTTGGGAATTGCTCCCAAAGGAAAGGCTGAGGAAGCACTTGCGAACATTCCAAGTGACCGTCGTGTATCGGGACTGAATCCGACTGACAGAACGATGATGATAAAATGTTCAGTGAATTTCAACCTAGAATGGGTGTTGCTGCGAAGGTGAAGGGAAAAAGGGTGGATTTGTTTAAATCGAAGGAACGGGAGAATTTGTTCTTCAGACTGTTGAAACGAGGGGTGATAAATCCTAGGAGTGTTGATTTCGATTTCTTGGATGCCATTAATGTGAACTTAAGGGAGAAGTTCAATCTGCTTCAACTTGAGCAATTTTGCTCCGATACCACAGACGGTTATGCGCAATTGACAGCATACTTCTATTCGAATCTTAGCTTTTTAGATGCGAATAGAATATCTTTCAGTGTTCGAGACCAAGTCTATGAGGTAGATGTGGACATGTTGGCAGACATAATTGGAGTTGAAAGAGGACGATATAAACCAATCAAGGTTTTAATCGCTCGTACCACACTAGAACTTGTCAAAGACAGGAGTACAGAAGGAAGAGTTACCTACTCAAGAATGCATGCCATCAACATCTTGCTTCACAAAATTGTGATCAACTCGTATCGGCCAAAGTCTACATCCAAGACGACGTGTCTAACTCCGAGGCGAAATTGATGTACGCGATCAATTCAGGAAAAAGTTCTCTCCCCTCACACCATTCTCTTTCACATGTACGAGCAATGGTAAAGGACAAGGGCCAATTGCCTTATCCAGTCTTGTGACCAAGATCTTCAACACTTGAACATTGAACCTCCACATACTCTTTGTGTTCGACCATGCGAAAAAATGGTGGTGGGTTTGAAAATGCTGACAAAAATGCGTTTGAAAGAGCTTAATAAGGCAATGGAAAAGTTCAAAGTGAAGACTCCAGTCTCTTCTGCATCAAAGAGAAAAGGGAAGGAGCCCATGGGTGCTCCATCCAAAAAGAAAAGAACTCTTATCTTGGAGGATGAAGATGAGGAGGAAGATCTCACTATCTCTGCATTGACAAGGACCGGACGTTACATGCACTGAATCAACGAATGACAAGAAAGGAAAAGAAGCGAAGAAAAAGAACAGAGAGAAGAAGAGGGACAAGCAAAGAACAAAGAAGCAGAGGAGCAACAAGAGAAAGAGAAAGAAGACGAAGAGAAAGAAGCTGAAGAAGAAGGAGAAGCAGTAAAAGAAAAGTCTACAGATGAAACCGCAGAAGAAGGGAATCAAGAAGCTGAAGAGCATGACCATCACTCTTCCCCAATTGAGGTCCTAGAGACAGGGGGAGATGGTAAGCAAGGAAGGACTACACCACATGCTATCAACAGTGAAGGTGTGAGTCGCTCACCAGCAAATCCAGAAGACTTTCAGGCTTCTCAAATGCCTGAGGAAGGACATGATACGACAACACCAAATCTGCTTGATTACACCGAAGTTCCATCGTCTGCCTTCACTCCATCCGAAAGAGCAAATGCGAGCACACAGACGGACAATACCGCAGATTTTCGTCGTATCCTTGATGTTCTTCCGGAAATGCAGGGGTCAAATCTATGCTCGAATGTGAACTTCAAGTCATGAAGAATGCTGGAAAAGCATCTTCTCGTTACCCCGGCAGATCAAATGAAAGACCTCGCTCTTCAAATTCAAGCCAATGCCAAAGGAGAAGAGGTGGCTCATCTTCGGGAAGACTTGAAGAGGCTGGAAGGCATCGTCCGCCGATGGGAGAATTCCAGTTGTGCGCGTTCCCAAGCAGACTTGACTCTTTTCTCACCTTTTTAATGATGACAAAAAGGGGGAGAATTGCAATTTGAACTCCTTAAACTCTTTAAACTCTTTAAACTTTGACGTGTTTGAATATTTGAGTATGACTTGAGTGTGAACTTGAATTTGACTGACTTGTGTGGATTTTGATGTTTGACTGTTTGCATTTATATCAAGTATTGTTGTATGGTATTACTCATGAAAGACTAACCGATTTTCTGTGGATGCAGAGTCTGATTGATTTATTAATCTTTATGAGATAGCCATATTGCTTGAGTAATGTTTTGCAGGTCAAAGTTGTTCAAATCTACGGGAAAGTTTTGTCACCATAAAAAGGGGAGATTGTTGGAGAAATCTTTCCAGAATATTTTGAAGCCGACAAAACGTTTCTATCGATCTAGTCCTGATAAGTACTGGACCTTCGTTTAGAGTCCGAAGACTTTCGATCACCGCACTCAAGACTCAAGACTCAAGACTCAAGACTATTCTCATTGACAGTTTTTCTAATCCAAAGTGACGAAGGCAATCCGAGCCAAAGTATTTGGTTGAGGATTTAGTCCTATCCTCTAGAGAAGATCTCTTGGCTGGATAAAAATAACAGATTCTTTTATTCGTAATCAAGATCGTTTGAAGATCCGATGGTCGACGAAATATTCTTGGAAGGTTCTATTCTTGGAAACCAAGATCTTGATTGTATGGGCGAACAGATTGATGGGCTATCGTCAGTTCCTTTAATAGCTCGAATGATCTTCTTGATTGATTCCGTCCAACGGGTAGATTGGAGGAATTCCTTTGGTAAGTACCAACGGGTATGATGGCATAAAGGAGTATAAAAGGAAGACATTCTAGTTACTTTAGTGCATGATCGATAGAGAAATTCCAAAGTCTGAAGCACCTTGATTATTAGTCGATACATTTTGAGCGAAATTGTATACACAAAGAGTGTCTATACTTAGTGATACCTTGAGCGAGTGTGGTAGATCATCTACACCGAGAAATCAAGGGAGAACAAAGCTGTAACATCTCTTTGTTCATAGTGGAATCCAGCCAATAGGCTGTCAGTGCAGAAGAGTGGATGTAGGCTTGAAATAAGCCGAACCACTATAAACCGCGTGTTCAATTTTCTCTTCTCTCGCCTCTTACTTTGATTATTGTTTGTCTCAAATCTATCAACTATCTAGTATTGTGTAATTATCGAGAAAAATCCTTTATATACCTATTCACCCCCCACTAGGTACTTATACTAGCTATATCAATCATAACTCAAATTTCTCAACTTTGTATCATTCCTAGAAAATGTCTTAAGTATAAGGACCAATTCTATGAATTCATCAATATCCAAAAACTTTTTTTCCATTCAAATGAATCTGATCATGCAAAAGTTGTTAGAATCCTGTTCAGAATCCCATTCTAAATTCTATTAAAAGTGTTCTTATCTTTTATGGAAAAATCCGAAATTCTTTGTTCATCTTCCCTTCAAGAAAAATGAAGACATCAATCTAATCAAGGTGAGTCATATAGGAATGAACTCAGAACATCTGATTGCTGCTTAGAAGGAATGTTCAGAACTGTTGCAACAAGGCCTTATTGAAATTTCAAATTCTCAATGGGCTTGTAAAACTTTCTATATCAATAATCGAGTCGAGCAAAATAGAGGAAAGATACAACCTGGTAATTAACTATCGGTCTCTTAACCTTTTTATCCAAGATGACAAATTCTCTTTACCTTCCAAAAATTCCGTCTTTACCAGATTATAAAAATTGCACGCAACAATTTATCCAAAATTCATATATTCTAAATTTCTAATTAGAACCAAAATAAAAGAAAAATATATAAAACTGAAAAAGCTACAAGATAGACAATCACAAAAATTTAAAATTTAATAACCCTAAAATAAGAAATCGTGTTTATAATGGTCGCTGTTACTAAAAATGCTTAATTAAAATCGATATTCATTTGGCTATTGATGAAATTAAATAAGTCAACTTAAGTATTTAGCAAATCTGAAAGAGTCCCACACTCTAGCAGGATTGTAATGATTATACACATGCGCTAAAAATAACCTAAAGAATATTAAAAGGATAAAATCATTTTAGTCATTAACATATATTAAATTTGGGGATAAGTTCACTATCAGTGCCATAAGTTGTGTACGACGCTCACTTTGGTGTCAAAAGTTTCTGTTGGATCACTTAAGTGCCAAAAAGATTGAAAAACTCTCACTTTGGTGCCAACTCTGATCTGGTTGGCCAGAAATCCGACGTGGTACTTTTTTATTAATTTTTGAAGCTGATATGGCTCGCCAGAGAGTATAGTCAACATCCTAACACCAAAACGACGCTGTTTGGTGTCTCCCCCAATTCAAAACCCTAAATCTCCGGCCAGTCGCCGTCCTTGACGGCCCCCATGCTCGGAGGCCACGACTTCGACCTCGACCCCGACCCCAACAACGATGATGGCCACTCGGCGGCCGCGGCTCCGACCCTGACCCCGACCCCGACAATGGCCACTTGACGGCCACAGCTCCGACCCCGACCCTAACCCCAACGATGGCCACTCGGCGGCCGTGGCTCCGACCCCGACCCCAACCTCGATCCCAACCCTGACGACGACCACTCGGCAGCCAAGTCGAAGGCCGTGATCTAGCTAGTGCTCGAGGAGGCCGTCGACGAGTGCACCGCCATTAATGTCTCCCTCTCCATCTCCGATTTCCCCGACGAGTGCCTGGCTTGCGTATTCCAGTACCTTGGCTCTAGCGATTAGGGCTGGTGCTCCCTCGTGTGCCGTCAAAGGCGTCCGAACAGTGCCGAGCAATGGCAGCTGAGCGAGTGACGGCGACCCAGCGACGGCGGAGGCCGAGCGACAATAGTCGAGCGAGCTAGGTCGGAAAAACCCTAATTTCAATCCCCAAATAAAAAAAAAATCCCCAAATGAGTTAAACGGCATCGTTTTTGTGAGGCCATCCATGTAGAATGGCAAAACGACATCGTTTTCTTAAGAAGGACTGAAAACGACGTCGTTTAAAGGCCTTGCTAATTTTTTTTTTAAATGTCATGTAATCATTTTGGCCGAAATCTATCGCTGGTGGCACCAAAGTGAGTGATGTACACAACTTATGGCATTGATAGTGTACTTCTCCCATTAAATTTGAGTATCAATTTTTTCCAGGCTTGTCATATAAAAATCCGTTTAGAATTTCCATTAAGTTTGAGTCCATTGACATCGCAAATCCCAGCGAAATTTGGGGAAGCGGATCAACGCCTGTGATCATTTGGATGTCATCATTAGATCTTAAGCTTTTTATGAAATGTACGAATTGAGCCATAATTAAATATTTGTCGCCCGCTACAACCAGTTAAATGTGGATAGCTCATTGTGGACTAGGGGCAAGCGTGGAAATCGGATCTTTCTGAAAATTGGACCGGACTGGGTCAGACTGCACCGAACCAGCCACTTCCTTATTTCAAGTGCAAGCAGAATTGCTCGAACAATCCAAACCAAATCAGATTGATATGTTTTTCTCAAAAAAATTTCTTTTCCTTTTAAAAAGTCTCGGAAAGGAAATTACCAAATCTTCAAATTGAGGTTGGTTAGCTCAGAAACTGGACCATCTAGGAAAGTGATCACCCCCATTTTCCGCCAATAAAGAGGTGGTGTGTGGTCGTATGTGATCTTGAACTTCTTCATGGAAGACAAAGGCAAACAGCGTCAATGTTTTATAGGGAGCTCGCAACAAACGTTGGATGTCATGCCCCGACCCTCGGATGCGTGGCATGACATTCAATTGTGACCCTCTTCTTTCCTTTGGTTATTTAATTGCGATTTTCCAAGAGGCGTCACCAACCCATTCATTTTATCTTTCAATCAAACGTGAACAGAAGTAGAATTAACTCCACCCAATCATACGCACCAATAGGGATAGCAAGGAAATCACATCAACAAACATTTTCATACGTGCATATAGCCAAAAGAAGAGCGCAAGTGCCAAAATTTGGCACGGGAGATACTTAAGTGCCAAAAATTACGAAATGTATACTTAAGTGCCACTTTTTTTTTTTTTTTTTAAAAAAAATTGAGATACTTAAGTACTAAGTCCAACGACCCTAACCAGAAAGCCTACGTGATAATTTTTTATTAATATAATTCACCTATGTTGCTCGCCTCAAATTTGAATTTTAATATAAATATTAATTAAATTAAATTTAAAACTAAATTATTAAAAATAAAGGAAGGATGGCAGAATGGCAAGGGCTATGCAAGCTCTCGCTGCCGCCTCGCCACCATCATCTAGAAGGGTCAGCATTTCTAGGCTCTAACCAAGGGCTGGCGACCCTGGCTGATTGGTGGCGAGGGCCTATAAGTTCTCGTCCAAATCTAGGGCACCCCAGCAAGTGGCAACCCTTAGCTCAATTAAGTGAGGGTTGACAACATTCGCTAGATTTGGGAAAGGGCCGCAACTGTCATCCCAAATCCAAGCGAAGGCTTACAAACCCCCTCGTCGGTTGGCTAGGTCATTAGCCCTTATCCGGGCTCGTGACCTTAACGGACCCTACCCCCACTGTCGCTAGTAGGTGAAGGTGGCGAGGGCTATAAGCCCTCACCGTTCTACCTTCTTTTTAATTTTAGTTTTGATTTATTTTAATTAATATTTATATTAAAATTCAAATAAAAGACAGATCGCAGAATAGTGAGAGCTATGCAAGCCCTTGCTGCCGCCTTCCCACCATCACTAGGAAGAGCTAGTGATGGTAGGGGAGGGACCCCCTTGGCTAGGGGTCAGCAACCCTAGTTGATCGGTAGCAAGGGTCCCAAGCAGCGATGGCCTTGGCTTGATTGGGGGAGGGCTGCAACCCACGCTTCAAATTTGAGCGAGGGCTTGTAGGCCCTCTCTATCGATTGACCAGGGTTGCTAGCCCTTGGCTAAGGCCTAGCGACGTTGACCAACCCTCCCCCTATCGTCACCGGCCCTTCTCAGCGAAGTGGTGAGGCAGCGACGAGGGCTTGTAAAGCCTGCACCCAACACCCGCAACTTCTTCTTCTTTTATTTTAAAAAATAATAATAATTTTAGCAAAACGATGTCTTTTTTTTAAAAGCCATGTCAACATGCAAAACGACATCCTTTTTGGCTTATTTAGCCATGTCAACGTGCAAAATGACATCATTTTGCACTTATCTCATCGGAAAAATGCCTCGTCAGTATTTTGATCTAATTTTCTCGTCGTTGACATTTAACCATCCATTTTACTCCGAATTTGACACTTAAATGTAGATTTCCTAATTTTTGACACTTAAGTATCCATCATGCTAAGTTTTGGCATTTTAGGGATCCAGGTTTTTATATATACATCAACTAAGTACATCATAAACTTAATAATTACATGTTTGCAATGTGGATTCTTTCCGATTTACCAACAAGGGATTAGAGGTTAGCCTATCTCCTTCATTCTACTAAGGCGACCTCACAAGGTAGTGTTTCTCCTATGTTCCCGTACATGTCCATATTGTAGTACCATGGTTCGGGTTTGGGATCGAACTCTATGTCTAGGTCCAACTTTGGCTCAGTGATAGAGTCGGAAGGGACGTCCAATACCATGGGATCTCAAATGGCACCCTCGGATTCTCCGCTAAGCAACCTATCAAAATCCTAGAAGGGGTCGAAAAGCTCCCCTTTGAATCATACATACCACATCACGAAACAATGGGGCACCAAGTTCGTTAGCCTCTTGTTTACCCAGATGGTAGTCACGAACTTCTCATGTACAGTGTTGATCCCCTATATCGGGAAGGGGACCACCTAGGTGTCCTGATCTATGGGCATCTCGAAACACACACAATGGAATGGACTACCATAGTTAGGGCATAAAAAATTTAAACCACCACGAGTGAGAAAATTCAATAAGTAAGTTCTCTAAATCTTGCGTAGAAGAGAACTTTGCCTTAGAGATACCCTATATGTGTGGCTTAATTGTCAATAAAAAATCAATTGCAAAGGCTTTGCTTTGCATCATCTATAAATATGAAATGAGCAACTCACCATACAACGCCTAACAACGTATCCAATAATTACATAATTCTTCACGTGAGTCCACAATTCTAGCAAGCACATGACAAATACAAATAATAATCCAAACACAACCATTATCACTTCCATGCACAATGCATCCACACAAGTCCAGATTATTACGGATGCTCTTGGCTATGATTGACAATTGCATCGGTGGTCTTTCGACGTAATTGGGCATTGTCTCTCCCCATCGGGGATGGCAACGTCTTGACTTTACTCGAAGATGGCATTCAATTAAGAGTATCGTTTCGATATCCATTCGCGACTAGCTTCCGAGTCTTCGCCGGGCATCCAAAATTCATCAGGTATCATCCCTTGTGGTCATACGAGTACGGAACTATTTAAGTGATCACACGAGTACACCCACCACTCAAGCCAAGTTTTATCTCACATGTTATACATTAGTAATTTTTACACACAAAAGTGCCATAAAATAATCCGATGTGATCACCTATTAATTATTTATCCACCAAAATAATCATATGATAACCCCATGCCCCTTTTATCAATGCAAAAACATAAAATTTGATATCTCACCCCGGTACTTCATAAATCAACCCTATGATGCTTTTCTAAGCTTTCTTTTCAATCAATACTTTAGGACAAAGATTACTAAATTTCATTTTCATAGCAATCACTCCTTAATTCCATACAATATAAAACCATGGGATTACTTATCAACATAACTTATCACTTTTCAAAATAAATTATCATAAGTACTTATCAATTTTTAAAATAAGCTATCACTAGTACTTATTACTTTTCAAGATAAATTATCACAAGTATTTAAAACTTTTAAAGATAAGTTATCACTAGTACTTATCACTTTTTAAAATAAGCTATCACAATTGTTTATCACATTTCAAGATAAGCTATCACAATTACTTATCATATTTCAAGATAAGCTATCACTAGTATTTATCACTTTTCAAGATAAGTAATCACCTAGTCCATCTATCTAATAATCTAATTATCATTAACCTTAATCATAACCCTAATCCCAAGTGTGACTACTATCCTAATCAAAGTTTAGGAAGTCACTCATGGGACCGGCTTTGAAGCTTTGACGGTGAGCAGCGATGATGATGACATCACAATGGCTCACGACAGTGGACATGGGGCGATGGTGTGAGGATAGGATGATGGTGGGGGCAAGACCAACAACGTCGGCTCACGTTGATTGACACCTAATTTTTAATTGACGAATCAAGAATGGTAAAAAATCAAGATTTGGGTTTTGATCGCGATAGAGCTCGTTTCTCAACAAAAAAAAATATCGTTTTTCATTTCTTTTTTTATATTGTTGTTTTAAAGCATTTTCCAATTCAATTTCAAGAAAAACCCAAAAAATCAAACGGTTGACTTTTGGGTTGACTTTTGGTCAACCCTTTGATCAAAAGTTAACCTTGGGTCAAAATTGATTTTTACCAAAAAAAAAAAATACCATTAAGCTTTAATTTTATTTGTGTCAATCAATTTCTCAAAAAAATAGAAGATTTGATTAAGAAATCAACTTTTTGGAAAAGTCAATTAAAAGATTAACTTTTGATCAAATTTTTGACAAAAAAATTGAAAAAATAAAATATTCACAAATACATTTTTTTTATGTCAATTGACTTCTATGTCAAAAATTTCACAAAATTCAATTAAGAACCTTGTTTTACGAATTTTTCGGTTTTAGGTTTTTTATTGGCCAAAAATCAAATTACTTTTATTGTAGTTATAATTAGGTGTAGTTCCTTTTTCGACATTTAATTTAGGGATTATTTTAAATCTGCTTGTGCATTCAATTTTGCATATTATCAAGTCAAAATATGAATTGTTGTTTTGAGCCCTAATTAAGAGACCGGAATCGATTCTTTTTTACTTTCGAATGAACGATTGTTTTCTACTCATTTTCTTAAGATAAGTCCAAATCTGAAATCAATTTTAAAAATTTACATTAAAACTTCTCAATTTGAAAATTTTTACTCTTCCAAGCATCATAAAGTCAAGCAATTAAGCTTCAATTGACAAAATTCGAATTGACCCATTCAAGATTATGGTTTAACTTCATAAATTTAGGTTCAATTTTGATATTAGATCTAGATCCATTTTTGACATAAGCTCGAGCACTTCAATTTGAGTCGATTTGAATGCAAAAATTGATCTTACACATGGGTGGTTAATTAAATAAGATAATTGTGGCACTAACTGAATTCAATTTCATTCGATTTACAATTTTACCTATTAAATTGCAAATTTGATCATTTTAGCCCTTTAGGCTTGATTTAAAGCATCCATAGTTTTGACTAGTTGCCTTTCATAATGATAATTCAATTAAGTCAAGAGGATTGGCCCTTGAATTTCATAAGGTTTGGTTGACTTAATTGAATCATAATTGGGTAATTTCCTCCCATATAAAGAAAATTTTCTTTTCAATTTGGTCCTTTAGGAACCAAATTACATAAATTCTGAACAAACAGGGACCCAAGTGAATGAATTAGCTAGAACCGAATCAAACCAGTCAAGAACCACTCAAGAACCGGTCAAATCATAGCAAATCGGTCTGACCGGTCTAATTGGTCACTATTGGTCCTAGGTGATTTAGTTACTTGTTGGCCAGTTCTGGACCTTTGGCAACCAATTCTAGGATCCTCTTTGTGCCCATTTCCCGAAATTTTGTAGATTGGCCCTTGAATTTCACAAAATTGCAATTTGACCCCTAATTGGACATTTTGACGCAGTTCTCGATTTTGGCTCTCTTTTTCACAAATCAAACCAATTAAATCAATTACCCAGTACCTTGAAATCATAATGAAACTTTCAAAATTGATTTTGATCGTTGGATGAAAATTTTAACTATCAAATCGAACCAACAATCGAGATTGCTTGATTTGGGGATGGTATATAAGCCAATTTTCTCTCCATTTTTAGGGGGTTCATTCTTGACATTTTCACTCTCTCTCTCTACAAACCTCTCTCTCTCTCTCTCTCTTTTCTCCCTCTTTTCTCTTGGCTTTGCCAACTAATCTCTTCTCTCCCTCGCCGATTCACTTGAATCCATCGAGCCGACCTTGCCTTTGCCAACTAATCTCTTCTCTCCCTCGCAGATTCACTTGAATCCATTGGGCCAGCCTTACACCGGTGAATCTCCAGCCATTGCCAGCCCCCATAGTGATCTATATCTCCTCATTGTCCCGATTGAAGATACAGCAAGGTCGAACGACCTTGATCTCTATCCGATCCACTTTTTTCAGTCACAAAAAGCAAGATCGGTGTCAAAATCGGTTTTTGGTTTCGATTGATTCATCCTCTATGATCAGTGTCCAACGGCTATTTATGAGATCCCCAACCTATTCCAATATGGTCTCAAACCGATTTTGACCTTCGTGTGCTCATGAATTAGCCAATCAGTGATCAAGAGACTTCTGGCATCCATTTCATCCGTGGCACCTGAAGGTTGGTCTAAAGTCATATCGGTTTTACTCAATCATTCAAACCAAGTGACCGGACACCGTTTGAAGGCATACAATTGTGCTCGATCTATTCATAGGCCTGTCCTCCGCCAATCCATAGCTAGAGTTTGGCTTATCAGCTACCGAAGGAGTACCAATGACTCGATCTATCATCGGCTACTTCAAAGTCGGTCCAAACTTGGACCAATTTTCCTATTTCTATTGCAAGCTAAACTGATGTCCTTGGCCGATCCTTATAGAGCCCCGAGGCATTCCGATCGTGTCCTCTAGCTTCCAATTAAGCTCCGGCAACATCCACTAGTTTAATCAAGTCAAAAGATTGAAAAAAAAATCGTGAAAAGTAATTTCCTTGATCTCGAACCCCGTGAAGCAAGACTGGATTGACCGGTTAGGGTTAGAGTTCAATTTCGGGACCACATATTATGTTAGGTATGTGATTGACAAATTGATAGTTGATATGCTATGATTGATTATTTGTTGATGACAAACTTGGATGATTAAAACTTAATTTGGCCTTAAATCCGCATTTTCGAGTTACTGAACATGACTTGCTGTTTTGGCCAAAATGAGGTCTTAAATGACCTTATCTTAGTTCAAGTCCTTCTTGACTTAGAAAATATCACGAGTTTCAGATTGATAAGTCGCACGCCCCGATTGAGCAGCATTTGACCCTTGTAAAACATCTCCGAAGTTGTTCGATTTTGTTGTAGTTTAGATTCATTTTAGGTTCTATTTTGGTCCCAAAATATGTCTTTATTATTTTTGTTTTATCTCTATGATAATTTCTAGAGGAACTTGCCTTCATGAAAGTTGTTTGTAATTGTGTGATGAATGTCTTGTAATTTTTTTGGTATTTTCAAACATGTTTAGCTAGGTCAAAACTGTTTAGATCTGAGATAAGGTAAATCTGTCTTGTTTTGGTCTGAGATGAATCTAGGTAGATTTGAATATGAAATTGACCTTGTTCAACCTCAAGACTTTCATGATGAATGAACTACATGTTGTACGTGTTCAATTGACACAAGATTTGCAAAGTTTTGATTTTGTTTAGTGTATCAATTGCATGCATTAAGGTAAAGGGATGTTGACGTAACATAAAAACTTGAAGATACATATCTGGTTTGTCATTTTTGTCATGACTCGCATGATCCCATTTAGGTTTTGGAATCTCAACGAAATATTTATCATTGCATAATCTGCAGGTAGGATTTTTCATTGGATTTTTGCATGTTTTTAGGGGTCCAAAATTATGCTCATTCTATATTATTAAGGTTAGGACTAGACCTTACCATGCATGCACTTTGCCATGCCTGTTTAGGTGTTTTAGAGACCAAATATTGCAATAGTGCCTTCTTGACATTTGAATTACATGTTACAAGTTTTATATACACATTTAGGTCATTACATTTGAGTATCATTTTGCATGTTAAATTTGTATTCAAAACATGTTTGTTACAGGCAAAAACCTCCAAGCTTGTCATTATGAACCTTGAATCATCTCGTATTGTCATTAAATTATATGACATCTTCGCATGTCGACTTAAGGTTAGATGATTACTTAAATTGTTTGTCGCATCCGATTCTAAGTTGCGTGTGATGTCTTCACGCTATTTGTATATTATTTGAGTGATTTGGAGGCTTATTAATGCATGTTATGTTCTAATTTTCTAATTATTGATATACACACTTTTAGAAACTTCGATCTTAGAGCATCAATTGACCACGTTTAGACTTGAGCCCTTCTAAGAATTCATAAAACACCCATAGAGTTTTCAAATACCACTCATTTCACACGATTTGCTCATTGTTAGTGTAACATTCTCGATTTAGACCCCTACTTTGGCCTGACTAGTTTGCCTTCGATCGATACGCCAATGGCGGGACTAGGCCATGAGCCGGCCCGAGAGTCGATCATGAGCCGGGTAGCTTGTTCGAGGATCGGCAACCTAATAATTGGTTATAGAGTGTTTGACATTGAAAGATTATTTGATCATGAGGATCGGTTGTGGGACAATTCCACACCACCACGAATTGATGGACAGTCGTGGCTCGACTATGCCCGGTTATTGTACCGGTCGTGGGTGATTCCGCTTGGTCGTCGTACTGGTCATGGATGATCATGGATCAATCCAGTTCAATTGTGAGTTGTGGCAGATCGATCAATCTTATACGATTACATGACAATCAAGAACCGACCATGGATCAAATAAACTCAATGTGGTTTAGCATCAGACTAGCCATAAATTGTGGCATAGACCCTAGACTAACCCATGGACCAACCAGAGGACCGGTCGATTGATCCAAGGCTTGGCCCTTGGACCTCGTTGCAAGCCTTTCTCGATAAAGGGGAAGTCCGAACTCGATTTCACCAATCAAACCCGGTTGCATTCAGCTTTATCCGATCATGGCTTAGGCACAAATCTCAAGCCAAATAAGGTAATCGATTGTGGTTGGACTCGATTGACTCTTGCCTAAAGAGATGGCCTTCTAACTTGATATTTCCCCATGGTGTATTTAATGTTCTTGGAAGGTAGCCTATTAATACATGATGACTAAGTAGGACACTTGGCTCCATTAGTCTTACTCTTGGAATGTAATCATGAAATTTTGGATGGTTATATATTAGAAAGAGGGTGAGTTATAAGCTCATTAATGGTAGGGAGTGACTGATGGCCTAGAAAAATGACGGTAAGGGATCTTGAAAGCCAAGTAGGGTGCACCCCTCCTCCTTAGACTTGCCACTTAAGGTTTCATAGGTTTTGACTTTCCAGCTTCTTGAAATTTCTAGACCTTTGCCATTTTCTAATTTTATAAAGCTCAAAAAAACATCATTTATGATCTTATCTATAACATTTTATAATTTTATAATTTTTCAAGCCCATTTAGTGAGGTATTGATGCCTTCTCAACTTTCAAAAATTTTCTGAATATGCTTTCTTCACAAAAAGTTTTGAAATTATTTTCACCCTTTTGTGAACAGGATAAGAGGGCCACATTTTCGCTCAACTTAGAAGGCCCAGAGTGAGGGCTGCATGCACCAGGATAAGAGGGCCACACGCTTAAGGAGCAATGCTAATCTAGAGTTTTCTTAATTTAGGATAAGAATGCATTAACTATCTTGGACTCTAGTTCTTCAATGCCAAGTTGAGGCGTCCCTCAAATGAATAGGCCATAATGCTTCCTAACCTAAAAACTTAGAGAGCAAGTATGTAATATGAAGATATCTAGCCTAATGATTACTCAAGATCCAAACATTAAATGGGAGACTTAGTCATTGGTTAGGTGTCCCATTAATAATTACATGTAATTATTTCATGATGACTCAACCCCTTAGATGGACCAATGGAAAGATGAGCAAGTGTCGCCCCTAGGAACTAGACTTGCCACCCATCTCTTTAGCTTGCCACCTCCTCAACTTAGATTGTCTAACTACATGAAGATGATTGGTCCATTTGGAAAGATCATCATGAGGGGTTTGCCTATAAATAGAGGCCTTAATTCCCCTCATTTCTGCACAACTTCCTCTTCCTTCTTCACTCTCTCGACCTCACCTTCACTGCCGCCCTCTCATTCTTTCTCATGGCTGCACCCTCTTGCCTGTTTGCTCACTTGCACGTTGCTTGATCACCTAGGCAGTTCCTTGAAGTGTGGTAAATAGAACTTACTAATATTTGGCTAGGATGTTGTGTTACGCTATTTTGAGTGTGTGATGAGTCCTTGACTGAAGTTGATTGATTTGTTGCCGCTTGAGGTTGGGTTGTGACTTTGTTCCTTGATTGAGCTCGGTTCTTGCTTGTTGAGCTTGGCTCATGCTTTCACTTGAATTGCTTTGAAAGAAGTTTGATTTGTGTACTTGTTTGATATGCTTCGAATATGTTTTTACCCAAACCGATTTGAAAAGCAATTTTGTGAAAGTTTGTTATTTTCTGACAAAACTAATTTAAACTATTTCATGAGTGCATGTCCTAGTTCACACCTCGAGCTCTAAAAAAAAAGGCTTTGCCGGCCTTGACATAGATGGGATCACAATAAATTAGTCATTTCTTACTCTCGGTACAATATCGAGGCATATTGTTCCCGAGCCAACTTTAGTACTAGGTTGGTAAACATGTCACGATGAGCCAGTCTTTTCATGGTCTCGGTGCAATATTGAGGCGTATCGTTCCCGAGCCAAGTCTGGTACTAGGTCAATGAACATGTCATGATGGGCCGGTCCTATCAAGGTCTCAATGCGATATCAATGTATGTCATTCTCGAGTCAAATTGGGTACTAGATTAGTGCTCAAATGTATCGGATTAAGTCACGATCCTTGATTTGTGTTCGACATGCTTAATGTTTGGGTTTTGATAAGTCATTTCACACCCTTATGCATGGCATGCCTTTGAGCCCTTGAACTAAAAGTGAATATAAGAACTGGATTGTGATGCTTGATGCATGGTCACACGACGGACTAATTTCTAGTCGTCGACCGATGGATTTCAATGACATTGCCCAACAGGCTCATCGTTGGAGGACTGTTGTCATCCTTGGATTAGGGGACGTTGCTTGATTAAGTTTGGATGCCCAACAAATGTATAGTCGGAGGACCGCCGTCACCTTTGAATTATGGGACATTGCCCTATGGATTTCAGATGCTCGGTAGATTCCAGAAGAACTGATAGATTTTGTCTGTTAATAAATAAATCTCATGTACATGAGTTCCTCATATTATGAAATGAATTTCGGTTATTTTTGCATATGAGTGAGGTGTGAGTTCCTCATACTTTGGAATGGATTTTGTTTATGCTTGTATAATATTGAGTGAGGCATGAGTTGCTCATGTTATTGGTGAATATTGATTTATGCTTGCATACTGTTGATTGAGGGTCCCTCATATTTCATTCAAGACAAAGTTTTTGTTCTGCTATTAATCTGTCATTGATTAATGTTTTTGGATGAGTTATGTGCTTGTTGATGGGCGAGGCATCCTCTTACCTGGAAATGAGTGGGTTTTACTTATTGAGTCCATGACTCACCCGTTGTTTTTCATAATTGTAGGTATTGAGGTCTCCCACTAATGGAGGAGTTGTGGTCTCAATAGAGGAGCTTAGATTTACCCTAGCCTTTTTAGCATAGGGCATGTAATGGTTGTAAATATAACGGTCTGTGACAAAAAGGGTTTGTAAGTGTAACTAATGTAATTGTATGTTTTTAAATGGTTGTTTTCCTAGCTACTTGTTGTTGTCCGGTATTGTATGTACGCTTCCATATGTGCTTAATGAAAAGACAAAAAGAACGGGATGACCACGTGCCTGGGACGTTGTGAAAATAACCCCCGTCGCTTGTGACCCTAGAGATCGAGTTTGGGGTCATGACAATTAGGTCCCTTTTATATTTTTCCCATACTAGACTAGAATCTAGATCTAAGATCAAATTCGGACCCTTGTTTTTACTCTTGTTTTGATAGACAACTGTCATTTTTGTACCATTATTTTGGTAGGGATTCTCGACTTGGTCCCTTAATAAAGTTTGTTTACCATCGTGTTGACTATGTTGTGTGAAAATTTCATAATTTTTAGACTTCTTTTGATAGGATAAATCTTGATTGCAATGATGTGATGTCCTGCTATTTTAGTGATTTTTTGATGCATTATCATTTATTGTCTGATTTTTATAAAATCATACATAGCTCATTTAAGAAAACTTTTCTTCAAGAAACTTGTTCGTCATCATGTCATACATTTTAGGGATTTTTTTCATAGCTAGATTGTTAATGGGTGTCATCTAATTTTGTTGATTTATCATTCCTGGTCTAAAATTTCTTGACATGAAATTATAGTTATAATTATTTAGCTAAACCACTTAAATTAGTTTGCACATGAAATTAGGCCATCTCATTTTCATGAAAGTTGTTCTAAATGTCTTGATTTTCATTGTCAAATAACTTTTAGTAAATTGACATTCTAAATCATATCCTGAAATTACTTTGACACAAGTGATATTTTCAAAGCTTGATTTGGCTTAAGTCATGAATTGGACCATATTAAAAATTTCTGCAATGCTTATGAATGCATTTATGTGAGTTTCGAGCTAACCTTGACAATTGAATATGTTCTATAAACTAGATATTCCTTAATCCGAAATATTTTCAAATATATTTAACTCTTGATTTAATCATTATGAAGGGCATGATTTGGACTATATTCAAAATGTTTGAGATGCTTGTGATTGTATTTATGTGAGCCCATCACTTTGTTTGAAAAAAAAAACTTGGTTAATAATTTTAAAAATATCTTTGAAACATTACATGTACCCTCATGCATATAATCATATCATTTATTAGAAATGTTTATGCTTGTGTTTGGCGTGTGCCTTTAGTAATAAGTGACCCATCGGCGATTCACTTTCTTATTTGATTGTTGAGAAATAAGATCCAAAAGACTTGCATGTGTATTTAATTCACGCTCGTGCATGTGACTTCTAGATGTATGTTAGGACCGATGCATGATACTAAGGATAGATCTTGGGAATCACATAGAATGATTTGTTAGGGTCATGCGAGAATATAATTGGTCAATAATGACTGTAAGTCATAAAATGAATTGGGTAGATGTCTTAGAGGGACCTACGCATGAATTTCAAAGGCTGGCCTTGAGGCCTAAATCTGATTCGTGAATTGAACTTCCTTTGATTGATTGACTTTGGCATGATGTTGTGTATTGGTTTTTTTTTTTTTTTTTTATGTATATGCTTGTTTTTTTATTGTATGTACCTAGTTATAATTCTTAGAGTAGGTTTAGAGTAGGATCCCGAAAACGAAGATGACGTGAAGATGATGAAAGGTTGATGTCCAATCTGACCATATCTTTGTACCATTTATCCCTGACATATGTCTTGAATTCCTATTACTTATATAAAAGCCCGATGAGTTGTGGGTTCTTTTCTACCCGACGAGTTGTGGGTTCTTTTCTTTCTTATTCTTGTAATTATGTTTTCTTTTATCTTTCCTAGGATTGCATGATAGATTTATTACTTTCCTTGGTTGTTTAGGCGCGTATGACAAAATTTTTGTTTTCTATTTTTCTGTTTTTCTTGTTCTCCAGAACAGGTTTGGAATAGAAATCCGTTTGGTAATACAATTTCATTTTTCTATTTCTAAAACATATTTCTATTTCAGAAATCGATTTGGAGCAGAAATCAAAAGTTAAAATTTTTAGCTTTTCTATTTCTAGAACAGAAATGAGAAATCAAAATTTTTCTCATTGTTCACTCTTGTCACCACCTATCGCCCACTTGCTGCCCATGGGATGTTGGACGCCCGCCGTCGATTGCCGGCCGCCCACCACCGGCCTCGGCCACCCACCACCAACCGTCAGCCACCGAACGTCGGCAGCTAACCACCGCACTCTGGCCACCCGTCGCCAACTGTCAATCGCTGGATGCCAAACGCCCATCGGTTGTTGGCCACTCATTGGATGCTGGAAGCTCACCACCAACCACCGGATGTTCGTCGGCAATTGTCCGTCACTCGCCACCAGCCGTTGGATGTTGGCCTCCCGCCAACTGCCGCTAGACTTCGGCCACTGGCCACTCGTCGTCGGCCTCTTGTCGCAGGACTCCATATGTCAAATGTCAGATGTCGAACTCCAAACGTTGGATGTCGATTGCCAATCATCGGACTCTAGTGTTAAACTCCGGACTTTGGCCGCTCGCCGCTGGTCACCGAACTTGGCACCGGTGCCGAACGTCGAACTTCGGACTTCGGCCACTTGTCGCCGATTACCAGACGCTGGTCGTTGCCGCTCTTAAAAATAGAAAGTTTATTTTGTTATCAAACAATTTTTTTTTCAAAAATAGAAATTTTAAATTGTTATCAAACAAATTTTTATTTCAGAAATAGAAATTTTGATTTGTTATCAAACACGTTTTTTACTCAAAACTTGTCCATGGAATAGAAATTGAGAAATCAATTTCTGGCCAAATTTTTTTTCATGCATGCCCTTACTTACTATCTAGCAATTTTATTCAATTGATTTCTTTTTTTTCTTTTTCACATTTTCTTGAATAGTGTAGCATGTAAATGACCAAACACGCATGATCGCCTAGTTTAGAATAAATGATCTTAAAAAGTTAAAGAAGAAATGCATGGACACTTTAGGTAAATACAATATATTGTTAGGTATTGAAAGGGCACTGATAGAAATATTGACATAACCAAGTTCCCAAATCTAGATATTTGGTTATGTAAGAATTGAGGTAACACTCCCGACTCTAGATTGGGTTTTCTAGCTGACCCCCAAAGACGAGACTAGTGGTGAATCCCGTCTTATTTCTAGGTTGCCTTAAACAACTAAATATTATAATTGAACTCGTCATGTGGGGTACGGGTCTTGATAAACTTACTGCGGTTTAGCATACTCGATATTAGCAGTATCCTTGAAGGATAAAGTGTCACGCCCGAACCTCGAGCGCATGCACATCCCTCGGTGGTCGATAGAATTTTGTGACGTTCCCAAGACTCATCGTCGACCCTTTTCATTTTATTGCACATGCATAAGTGAATTAACTAATCCCCTAACAACAACATACATGGGATAGAAAAGCAGAACAATCAGTTTCAAATCAAATACACTTTCATAAACACCCTAAGCTTATACAGAAGGTCTATCTTATAAAAAAACTATTGAGCCACCTATGCTCCTAACCCTTCCACTTCAAGCTCCGGGTTCTTCACGTTAGGGACCTGAAAATGATTATATAATAACCAGTGAGATATAAATCTCAGTGAGTTCTTCCCTTAAGCCCCCGATTAGTACACCAACTCAACTCGAGGTATCTCTTCAGAACTACCCCACAACAACCAACGACCCACGACCAGCAACCAACAAGCAACAAATCACAATAGCTAGGGTCAATCACTAACTACATAGTTGATTCGCATGCAACATTACCTGGTATTTCCATACCTTTCACGTTACATATCAACACAATACACTCAATGCACATGGTTATTAGATGATATAGTTCATCAATCACATACAAGTCACATCGCAAGCAATCTCACCTAGCCATTGCCACATCCTGCACATTATTAGTTCATGCGTGCGTACCATAAGTAATGTGATCAACATGTATAATCGAAACTAATGATGCCATGATTCTCATATGCTCTTGCAATTAGCATGCCACCTATCATGCATTAATCGATCACATAGGTCCCGATTATAAGGTAAAATCGTTATGACACGTCATATACCGCGCCACACAATTTTACCCCATAATAAGACCTAACCAACTCAATAATCACACATGCCTTAGTTACTAATGACCTATCGACCATAGTTAACTTTCCAATTAGTGTTCATCTACCTCAATACTCATGCGTGCTCCAGATAATAATGACCTCCCAGGCCATGGCTAACTTTCTAATCAGTGATCATCCAACTCCCGCCAAGCTAGTGATAAGAAGATCGGGCTTTGTCCCGCCCTGTTGGGCACGGCTACGTCCATAACTTCCGTTTAGACGATTTCCCATAAAGGGACATCGGTCTAGAATCTACTTCGACCGGCTTCCGACTCCCGCCGGGTATCGCGTCCATAACTTCCGTTCAACTTTTGATCACGCAAACTCACTACTAAGACTCCTTTCTTATCTATGAGCATTTAACCAATGCACCATGCTTGCAAATACAATTTCAAACATTTTCCCCTAAAGGCAATCCATTTCAATGTCTCTTGGACAAAGCATATTTCCTTTTTGTGAAATTCACTCAATTGATGTGGATGTTCATGCATATATACACTCAAATCACTTCATAAGATCAAAGTACATGAAATTAGACACTTCTTATTTTTTTGGTAAACAATGTTTTGTGAACAGTACACGTGAATAGAGTTTCATGAATAGTAACTCGTGAATAGTGCGCGGTGAACAGTAACTTGTGAACGATGTCATGAACAATAAAATTCCAGATTTTCCAGAATAAAAATAAATAATAAACTAAACTCAGAAAGTAAACAAAACATTAATTATAACAAACAAACAATTAATTAAGCAAAACAAGCTTGATTAAACACATAAGCACAATTAAGCAATTAAAGCGAGATTAAGCTAAAATAATCTAATCCATCCATCTAACCACCTATCTTAGGGCTAATACAACTTAATTAAATCTCCTAAACTAGAATCAATTCTAATTAAATCAACCCTAAGCAAGTTTAGACACTAATCAAAGGATTATGAGCTAAACTCGCTCGTTAAGCAAGCTGCAGACATGGACATGGCGGCGGCGATGGTGGCTACACACCGGGACCTCTACCATAATGATCCAAGGTAGTCCTAAGCTCAGAATAGCAACCATAGCTCGAACTCCCATTGAAACTCTGAAAAATAGCATTGCTGGTGGAGAAATAGAGTTGGGCGGCTGATTAGAGCTTTGGTGAGGGTTGGCTGTCGCGGCACCAAGGGGTCAAGGGGGACTTGGTGGTGGCTAGGATGGGTGGAGGAAGGGTCGTAATGGGAGAAAAATGGCTGAAAACGCGAAACAATGTAGGCTGCAGGCAAACCGACATACCGGCAACTTTAGGCCGGTGTACGGGTCGGCCAGCTCTCCATTCGGCGAGAGGCCGGGTCTTCCTGAACGGTTTGGGCCTTCTGAGTGCGATGGTGGGTGGCACGAAGGCTGATTCTCACAGGAAGGCAACGGATGAGATAGCTAGTATAAGCACCTAGAGGGGGTGAATAGGTGCACAAACAAATTCTCGAGATACGGAAGCGATTCTAGGCAATCGATAGAAAGGAAAATACGATCAAAGTAAAGTAAAGGTTAGGGAAGAGAGAAATGAACACAAGATTTATAGTGGTTCGGCTTATTTCAAGCCTACGTCCACTCTTCCGCACTGACAGCCCACCGGGCTGGATTTCACTATGAACAAAAGAGAAGTTACGACACGGCTTTTCCTTGATTTTACGGTGTAAATGTTCTACCACACTTCCTCAAGGTTTCTCACGAATATGGACTCTCTTTTGTTTACACGATTTTGCTCAACAAATGAATTGACTAAGAACAAGAAGCTTCAAACTTTGGAATTCTTCTATCGTGCACACACTCGAACAACTGGAACGTCTTCCTTATATACTCCTTCATGCCATCATACCCGTTGGCACTTACCAAAGGAATTCCTCTAATCTACCCGTTGGACGGAATCAATTAGGAAGATCATTCGAGCTATTAAAGGAACATGTCGATAGCCCATCAATCATGTTCGCCCATACAATCAGGATCTCGGTTTCCATAAGTAGAACCTTCCAAGTTTACTTTGCCAATCATCGGATCCTTAATCTTCGAATCAATTATGATCAAACAAAGGATTCCGTTATGTCATATCTAGCCAAGAGATCTTCTCCAATCGATAAGGTCACATTCTTAATGAAACATCCAGTTCTGGACGACCTTTCTTCAACGGATTAGAAACTGTCAATGAGGATAGGCTTTGAGTCTTGAGTCCGGCTGTCCCGAGGTCTTCGGACTTTAAATAGCGAGTCGCAAGCCTTCGGACTAGGCGATGGAAACATTTTGTCAACTTCAAAACACTTCACGAGGATTTCTCCAACAATCTCCCTCTTTTGATGGTGACAAAACTTTCCTGCAGATTTGGAAAACTTTGACTGCAAACATTTCTCAAACACATATGCATATCTTATAGAGATGAATGGCTAAATGAATAACACTAGAATCTGCAACCACAGAAAATAGGTTAGTCCAGTATGCAGTAAAGCCATAAGATATCAATAGTAGCAGTCAAATCCAAATCCCAAATTTAGTCCACATCCAGACACACAAGTCAAGTCAAAACAAACCACAAACCAAACAAACCAAGAGTTCGACAAATTTAAGTTCAAAGTTTTTCAAGTCTCGCAACTCTCCCCCTTTTTGTCAGCATAAAAAAGATTGAAATGAAAATGAAGTCAAGGATTCTTTGGAACACGAACAAGCTGAAAATCTCTCATCGACTGAACGATGCCTTCCAGCCTTTTAAAGTCTTCATTCAGTTGAGCAAGATCCTCACCCTTAGCATTAGCCTGAATCTGAAAAGAAAGGGCTTGGATTTGATCATTTAATGAACCCGAAGAGACTTGTCCTGCATTATGCAAGTTCTGAACTTCACATCCCAATGCATATATCTGACCTTGCATCTCCAAGAGAATATCCATCACTTTGCGAAAGTCTGCTGAATTGTCGGTCTGCGTACTAGCATTAGCACGATCTGATGGAGTAAATGCAGACGATGGTAGATCAGCATAATCACACGAGATTTGGCGAATAAACCTCATGACCTTCCTCGGGCGAGAGGCAAAAACCTCCTCTGGATTTGCTTTGGGGATCGACTCCCTCCCTCACTTTGGTTGCGGGATTTGAGGACATTCCTCTTTTCTCTTGGTCTCCCCGTGATCATGCCTTCAGTGGAGAGTGCTCCTCATGTTCTCCTTCTTCTTGAACTCTTTTCTCTTCTTCTTCTTTTTCAACTCTCTCTTGCTCAGCATCTCTTTCTTCTTCTTCTTCTCTTTCCTCCGTTTCTTTTTCATCTGCCTCTTTCTCTGCTCTTTCTTCTGTCTGCTGTTCTGACTCTTTCTTTGGAATAGATTGACTGAGATTCTTCAAAGCAGAAATAATGATGTTTTCCTCATCATCTTCATCCTCAACGAGTAGAGCTCTTCTTCTCTTGGATGGAGCATCCATGGGCTCCTTCCCTTTCCTTTTTCCTGCAGAAGAGAATTGATGAGATTTGACTGGAGTCTTCTCCTTAAATTTCTCCAATGCCTTGCTTAGTTCCTTCAGACGCATTTTGGTTACCATTTTTAGTCCTACCACCATATGATCGCACGATCGAGCACAAAAAATTTGCGGAGGCTGAATGTTCAGATGTCTGAATAACTTCGTCACAAGACCCGGATAAGGAAGTTGTCATCCGTCCTTCATCACAGCTCTATACATATGGAACATAACAGTGTGAGGAAGTGAAAACCTTTTCCCAGTGATGATTGCATACATTAGCTTTGCCTCTGAACTTGAGACATCAGTCTTGGAAGTTGATTTCGGTCTGAGGCAATTGATTAAAATTTTGTGCAGCAAGATGTTAAATGCACTCATCCTTGAATAGGAAATCTTTCCCTATGTTCTCATGTCCTTAACAAGTTCTAGAGTAGTACGAGCAACCGAAACTTTTATTCGTTGATATCTTCCTCTCTCCACTCCTAACACATCTGCCAGCATATCCATATCCACAACAAAGTCTTGATCTTTGACACTGAAGGAGAATCTATTCGCATCCAAGAAACTAAGATTTGAATAGAAATATGCAGTTAGTTGAGGATAGGCCTCTGTGGTGTCAGAGCAGAATTTCTCAAGTTGAAGATGACCGAATTTTTCCCTTAAGTTCACATTTACAGCATTCGGAAAATCAAAATCCACACTCCTAGGGTTTATCACCCCACGCTTCAGCAATTTTGAGTATAGATCCTTCTGTTCTTTCGATCTAAACAACTCCCATTTTTCCTCGATTTTCCGCCGCAACTCCCATTCTTGGTTGAAATTCGCTGTATAATTTATCATCATCATTTCCATCCACCAGATTAAATCCCCAATCACGAGGATCACTTGGGATATTCGCAAGGGTTTCTTCTGCCACCCCCTTACGAGCAATTCCCAAACTTTCCATTTTTTGCAAAAAGATATATTCATTTCCATATCCTTTGTCCTTAAGAAAATCATCCACATAGTTCAATGGAGTACCGTCCCTTTTAAAGCACGATACAGCTTATAAATAAAAGAGGGCCTTTGAACTCTTACGAGTCTGCATCTTCAATGATTTCTTCATTTTGATGATGATCAACATCTTGAGGACTAGATGGAGGAGAATGACGCCTGCTGAGAATGTTGTGGGCTCTGCTGCTGATTTGGAGACACTTCTTCTTCAGTGAGATCGAAGTGTGTAGGCCCCTCACTCATTCGCCGTGGTCCCCCGCTTGCGATCCTCGAAGAATTTCTTGAAGATGACATCTTTCTTAGTCTTTGAAAGATTCCTTGCTTGACTTTCCCAAGAAAGATGACAACTTTTTCGAAGATTAAGTAAGAGAGGAAAACAAGAATGGAAGATTGGTGCTTTTTAGGGTTTTGGAGTTAAACAAAGAGAAACTGACCGTATATAAGACAGTCGAAATGAGGGGATACCAACCGTTGTAATGGTAAGTGAAAAGATGCCTTTTAAAAAATAACTGCCTTTTTCGAAAAATGGTCATATCAAAATAACTTCTTTTTCTAAAAGAAACGATGCAATAATTTCGTCAATTAACGATAGCGTTTGAGATAACAATAATCAAACACGGTTGATGAACGTACCTTTTCAAGATGAGATTAGAGAGAGAGAATAACTTACAGTCAAAGTCTTGCAGTCAAAGTCTTATTTGCACCGAGTCGAGAGTCTCTAGACTTTAACTTCTTCAAACCTCAAAATGTTGAGTCTGGAACGGATAATTTCAAATTGATTTTTCTCCAAAGGCTTTGTAAATATATCCGCCAGTTGGTTCTTTGAGTCAACAAACTGAATCAAGATTTCTCCATTTTGAACATGATCTTTAATGAAGTGATGTCGTATCTCTATATGCTTTGCTCTTGAGTGAAGAATTGGATTTTTGGTGAGATTGATTGCGCTGGTGTTGTCACATTTAATCTCCGTGCATGAATCTTCAATTCCAAAGTCTCTTAGCTGTTGTTTTATCCACAGAATTTGTGAACAACAGCTTCCAAGAGCTACATATTCTGCTTATGTTGTAGAGAGAGCTACTGTACTTTGCTTCCTTGAAAACCAAGACATTGTCTTGCCTCCAAGTAGTTGACAGATACCTGAGGTGCTCTTTCTATCAACTCTACATCCGGCTAAGTCTGCATCTGAGTACCCAAGAAGAGTAAAGTCTCCCCTTTTAGGATACCAGAGACCGAAGCTTGAAGTTGATGCAATATATTTGATAATACGCTTTGCAGCATTTAAATGTGATTCTTTAGGGTCTGCTTGAAATCCATCATGCTCATTTCAAATTCATCCTGCATAGTCTTAGAGAATTTCTTGCACAGACTTTCATTAGAGGATCCAAAAATAATATCATCGACATATATTTGAACAAGTAGAAAACTCTTACTTTCTCTTTTAATGAAAAGAGTAGTGTCTACTTTACCTTTAACAAATCCATTTTCAATTAAAAACTTACTCGGTCACGTCGTACCAAGCTCGAGGTGCTTGTTTTAAGCCATATAAAGCCTTTTTGAGTCTGAATACTGAGTCTGGTTTCCTTGGGTCTTCAAAGCCAGGAGGTTGTTCCACATAGACTTCCTCTTGGATGAATCCATTTAGGAATGCACTTTTGACATCCATTTGGAATAACCTGAAATTATTATAACAAGCAAAAGCAAGTAATAATCGAATTGCTTCTAACCTTGCTACTGGTGCTAAGTCTCGTCATAGTATATCCCTTCTTCTTGTGTGTATCCATTGGCCACTAGTCTTGCCTTGTTTCTTATAACTTTTCCTTTCTCGTTCATCTTGTTCCTGAAAACCCATTTAGCTCCAATAACATATTTACCTTTTGGTTTAGGAGTCAATTCCCAAACATCATTAATACTGAATTGCCTGAGCTCTTCTTGCATAGCTTCAATCCAACTTTCATCAGATAAAGCTTCTTTTATGATTTTGGGTTCTATTTCAGAAACAAGAGCCACAGCACTAGACTCTTCGCGCCTTTTGGATCTTGTGCGAATTCCTTCATTGATGTCGCCAATAATAAGATCTTTGGGATGACCGGACTTATGTTTCCGGTTGCTGGTTAATTTGTCGATTGATGGTCGCTTCCTTCACTTGAATCTTCAACAGATCACTTGTTGCTTTGGTCCTTCAAAGTCTGAGCTATTTTAGACTTTGTAGAGTCTAGAAAGAGTTCAGATTCTTCAAGATGAGTCTGAATGGATTCATTTTGCATAGAGTCTTGGAATTTAACATTCATTGATTCTTCTACTATTTGAGTCTTCTTGTTGTAGACTCGTACGCTTTGCTTGTGGTTGAATATCCAAGGAAGATGCCTTCATCGACTTTTCTTCAAACTTACCAACTCGATCATTTGCATTTTTCAGTATAAAACATTTGCATCCAAATACATGAAAATATGAAACAATAGGCTTCTTTTCTTTGAATAGTTCATAGGGGTTTTTTCCGAATAGGCCTTAGAAAAACTCTATTTATAATGTAACATGTTGTAGAAACTGCTTCAGCCCAAAAACGTGAAGAGATGTTACTTTCAATTAAAAGAGTTCTAGCCATTTCTTGAAGAGATCTATTCTTTCTTTCCACAACTCCATTTTGCTCGGAGTATATGGAGAGGAGAATACATCTTTGGAAACCAGATTCATCACAAAATTTTGTAAAATCATGATTTTCAAATTCACCTCCATGATCTGTTCTTATACTTGAGATAACATACCATTTTTCATTTTGAACCTTTTTAGCAAACTTTTCAAAGTAAGAGAAAGTTTTAGACTTACTTGCCAAGAAATATACCCAAGTGAATCGTGAGTAATCATCCACAATTACCAGGCAGTATTTCTTACCTCCAATGCTTTGTGTTCTGGTTGGTCCAAATAGATCCATATGCAGAAGCTGCAATATACGGTTAGTGGAAACTTGATTTATTGGTTTAAAGGAATTTCTTACATGTTTTCCCAATATACATGGTGTACATAGATTAGACTTTTGGTATGATAAATTGGGTAGACCACGAACAAGCTTCTTTGTTGAGATTTTGGCTATTTGCTTCATATTGACGTGCCCAAGCTTTCTGTGCCATAAGTTTGCTTCGTCTTGGATTGAGATAAGACATTGTGATTCATCTGGTTTCACATCCAAGAGGTAGATATTTCCATGTCTTCGACCCATGAATGACTGAGTAGAATCTTTACTAATTCCATAACATATTCCCTCTTGAAAGTTGATTTTGAAACTAGTATCACATAGCTGACTAATACTGAGCATATTGTAATTGAGCCCTTCCACTAAGGAAACATTGCTGATTTTGAGATTTCCAATCTTTACAGTTCCAAATCCCACAATTTTTCCTTTGATGTTTCCTCCAAAAGAGACTTTTCCACCATTTACTCGAACAAGCTTTATGAAGTAATTTGAGTCTCTGTCATGTGTCTTGAGCATCCACTATCCAGATACCATTTTACATTTTTCTTGATAGTGACCTGCATTTAAAAAAAAACTCAAACCTTCTTTAGTACCCATATTTTCTTGGGTCCATTGGTGTTAGTATGATATGCGATTTTTGCCCATACCTTTTAACAGGTTTCCAAATCATAGGACATTCTTTTTCAAAATGATCTGCACCGTGCATTTTGAACATCCGAGAGCATTGCGACCTCTTGGTTTTACAAAGATTCTTTTAAAATGATTTTTGTAAGCATCTCTTGTGGGTCTTTGTTTGATTCTTTCCTTCACCTTAGGAAAATCAATTAAAGGAATGGTTTTAGCAATCATTCCCAAACCAAATTTATTAAAATAAGGTCTTTGTACAGAAAGAATTTTTTCAAGTTTCTTAGATCCTATAGAAAATCTTTTGGAAATATTTGAGATATCTCTTTTCAAGAATGCATTTTCTTTTAACAAATTATCTTCACTTTCTTTAAGAGAAGAAACATTCTTGTCTAAACTTTTCACTTTTTTCTTTCAAAATATTTTCCTGTTGTTTTATAGCAGAATTTTCTTTCTTGAGTTCGGAAATTCTTTTAAGAGAAGTCTTAAGACTAAAACACAATTCATCAATATACTTTGAAACCTTAATAGGGATTTTGAAGTTACTTACCTCAAATTAGCTTTAAAGTCAGAATCTGTCTCGGAATTTGAACTGAATCCGATTGTGCCATCAGACATATATTGGCATAATCATCATTACTTTCTTCACACTCGTATCACTCCAGGTTTCAGCTTTAAGAGCTTTTCGGTACTTTTCAGTTTTCCTTTATTCTTTCTCGAAGAGGACGGTTGGGTCTGATGTGTCCCTTTTCTTACATTCAAAGCGAGACTACATCTTTGTTTGATTCATCATCTTCAACGAGACTTAGTCATTGTTTTTGAAAACTTTGTTTCTTTGGATTGAATCTTCTTCCTTTTACTGTTCAGCTTTCTGAATCTTTAGGGTATTCGTCTTCATTGATTCGTTCTACTTCATAAGACTGAAGAGTCCCAACCAACTCATCAACAGATAGTGGCATGATTCTTTGGGTCTCTCTGATTGAGGTCTTTATGTGATTCCAATCCTTGGAGAGTCCACGCAGTAGTTTGTTTACTTTCATGAGATCAGAAATTGGTTGATCTTGATTTTCAAGACCATTCACAATATCTGTAAAACAACTAAACATATCAGTTATAGATTCTCATGGTTTCATTTTGAATGCTTCATATTGGCCGAGGAGAATGTTGATTCTAGTCTCTTTCACTCGATCGGTTCCTTCATAGGTAATATGTAATCTATTCCAGACTTCTTTGGCTGTAACACACGAAGATATTCTGTTATATTCAGTAGGGGATAAAGCACAATATAAGGAATAAATTGCTTTTGCATCAAGAGCTTGTCTCTTGATTATCTCTTCTGAGAGTCATTTCGCTAGACTCAACAACATCTTTTCCTCTTTTTGAGACAGATGCAGCTTTAGGAATGATTCATTTTTCTACAACGTCCCATTTCGAGAGGATCCTTTGATCTTAGGAATGCTTTCATCTTGTTTTTCCATATGTTGTAATCATTTCCATCAAAGTAAGGTGGTGCAGTATTGCTTTGCCATTCTACCGATCCCGGAGCCAACATACTAGCCATGGATCTTTAACTCAAGTAAAACACTTCAACAAAAGTGAGTACACGAGCTCGATACCAATTGAGATAGCTAGTATAAGCACCTAGAGGGGGTGAATAGGTGCACAAACAAATTCTCGAGATATGGAAGCAATTCTAGGCAATCGATAGAAAGGAAAATACGATCAAAGTAAAGTAAAGGTTAGGGAAGAGAGAAATGAACACAAGATTTATAGTGGTTCGGCTTATTCCAAACCTACGTCCACTCTTCCGCACTGACAGCCCACCGGCTGGATTTCACTATGAACAAAAGAGAAGTTACAGCATAGCTTTTCCTTGATTTTACAGTGTAGATGTTCTACCACACTTCCTCAAGGTTTCTCACGAATATGGACTCTCTTTTGTTTACACGATTTTGCTCAACAAATGAATTGACTAAGAACAAGGAGCTTCAGACTTTGGAATTCTTCTATCGTGCACACACTCGAACAACTGGAACATCTTCCTTATATACTCCTTCATGCCATCATACCCGTTGGCACTTACCAAAGGAATTCCTCCAATCTACCCGTTGGACGGAATCAATTAGGAAAATCATTCGAGCTATTAAAGGAACATGTCGATAGCCCATCAATCCTGTTCGCCCATACAATCAGGATCTCGGTTTCCATAAGTAGAATCTTCCAAGTTTACTTTGCCAATCATCGGATCTTTAATCTTCGAATCAATTATGATCAAACAAAGGATTCTGTTATGTCATATCCAGCCAAGAGATCTTCTCCAGTCGATAAGGCCACATCCTTAATGAAACTTCCAATTCTGGATAGCATTTATTCAACAGATTAGAAACTGTCAATGAGGATAGACTTTGAGTCTTGAGTCTGGCTGTCCGGAGGTCTTCATACTTTAAATAGCAGAGTCTGCAAGCCTTCAGACTAGACTGATGGAAACATTTTGTCAACTTCAAAACACTTCACGAGGATTTCTCCAACAACGAACAACTCGAGTTTTCGCAAGAAGGACAGCTGAAGTAGAATAGGGCCAGGCGGTCAGACTGTCGCTAGCTTCTAGCTGGCTAACAGGTCAAACGGCGACTCCGATCGGCGAACGGCTAAGTCCTTCGGTACAGTCTGGATCTCCTGAAGACAATGGTGGGTGGCATGTGATCTGATTCGTCCAGGAAGCCAACAATCAACTCAGCTCTTTAGAGGAAGGTTTGCTGGAATAGAAACTAGAAGAGATGGAGAATGAGGAGAGAGAGAGCTCGACGGTTGGGGCTAATGGAAGGGAGAGAGAGAGTGAAGATAGAGCTGAAGTCTTCTCCATCAAGGCTCATCAATGCTTGCTCCAACTCCCCATGCAAGTGCCCTCATCTTCTCTCCCTTCATTTGCCTTATCCAATTGCTTTTAGGGGCAATTTGGTCATTTTCACCTTGCACAAATTATCAATTTGACCTTGGGTTGAAATTGATGTATGGGCCTAATAAATGGGCTTGGAAATGAATAGGAATAGGCTTGGGAATTGATTAGGCTTGATTAGGCTCAAATGGGCTTAAGGTTTGGCAATGGGCTTGGAAGGAGGAATAGTTGGTTTGGGTCCAATGAGCTCACTTGCTTGCTTTAGGCTCATCATGGTGGCTGTCCCACCTTGGGCCTAAGGCCCACACTAGCTTGGCCCGGCCCACTTCTTTATGGGCTCACTTCCTTGCTCCAAAAACTCCTTTTCCAAATACTCGGCTTAATTGGCATTGCCGACTGTCAAAGTAGCTTCATCCAAAGTCCGTCTCGGACATTCCCGATAATTCGAAATCCAATCTTAAGTTCTCTTGCCATGTCAATTTCACCCAATGCCATTTTGGGTACAACTTAGACTAACGAGCGGCTTTGGGGATTCACACGTAACCGACTCGTGTTAAACCACGTTTAAGACATCTTGACACATGGACGTCATTGACTACATGAACTTGTGGATGATAGATTCTTATTTCAAAGTACACAATTACTAAGGATTGACCTAGGGTCATTCGCGGGTTCGATAACAGTAAACGGAATTACTTGGCATTCCATTATGTTTTATCTATGAATCGACTTCTAGTCATCCTTGAAATCGGTCTACCTATCTACAGGATCGTCCTCACGCAAGTCTTACGGTCAAGTCGTTTTCCCAAGTCAAGTTATTTAGTCGTACGAGTTATGTCCTCATTAGCCTTTCCCCTTAAAGTCAGTATCTCAATAGTGATCAATTCTGATTGAGATCAACCAACAATACATTGACGAAATTCACATTCATTTATCCCTTAGAGGGATCAAATTTCAGGATGTCACATGAAGCGATGTCATCCTTATGGACAAAGCATCCTATCGAGAGGGTTTTCATGGTAAAGGTACCTCTAAACTCACCTTTACGTATGGATTTTTTTTTAACCTTAAAACCGTTGGTCAAGATGTACCATGGGCGACTCTCCATTATTACGCGGGGGATGAGTTTGGGAGAACTTATGATTACGATTAAGTAAACTTACATAAGGTTCGTCTGAGGGGTGAGGTGATAACATCCCTATGGTTGAGGACTATAAGGAAACTTTCATGGTCAAGTACTCATAAATTCGATGTTTCCCTTTCCTTTCCTCGTGAGGGATGGCAACGAGATCGGGTCGCAACAACTGGATTGCCGTGAGGACAGCAACAACAAAGGCAATAGTGGGCAATGGTGGTGTAGTGGTCAGCCGAAAGGAAAGAAAGAGAGGGAGAGAGGGAGAGAGAGAGAGAGAGAGAGAGAGAGAGAGGTTCGATTGATGAAGGGGGAAAGAGAGAGAAATAAATGAGAGAAAGGAACTTCTCTTTCAAGTTTCCTCACATCCTTAATAAGCTTAGTAAAAAATCCCATAAATTTTTCTTGGCCAAGTCCTTTGAATGGCCATCGAGAGCTCTTGAAATCTTCCTATCCACTCTTCATTTAATGTTAGATTTCAAGCATGTGCTCTATTTGGGAATGAACTAAGGAAGTTAACTAATTTGGTCTTTTCATTTTCCTTCTTCAACAGGGCACCTACCCTTCCTTAAAAGACAACAAGCCTTGTCTCATTAAGCCAACAAGCTTCTAGAAGATGTAATTTAGGGATTTAATCAAATTATAGTATAAAATACTATTCATGCACATGGGTAATTAATGTACAAGTTTCCAAAGACCAAGTTGAGCTTGGTTGGCCTTGATGAGCCCATCATGACTCCTTGTTTGTGGCCCGTTTCCACTTTTTCAAAAATTCATGGTCCACCAATATAAAATTGGATTTTTATCTTAAGGTGGTCATCCCTTGCTTTTTCCATAATTTGTCGATTATCATTGTAATTCTATTCCTTATATAGGGGTCAAATTGAGGATGTTGCACAAGCATTGTTCAAGAGTAAGTCCATCAAGTTCATAGCTTGTTATGTCGACGGTTTTTTCTCATCAGTAGAGCATCGCCCCAAGACCACTGTTGTTGTAATTTGAAATGGTTACTTCATTGCTCTACAATGTTGATTGTGCACAGAGATTGATCGAGTTGCTTAGTGCTATGATGGTTGGCTCTTGTTAGGAGCAACCCAACATGTTCGAGAGTCAATTTGGAATATCCCAAAGATTGCTCATCAAGATTACATAATAGGAATGGAGTTTTATTTTAGTAGGATGCTGAAAATGAAGAAATATAAATAAGAATTAGTCTTATTTAGGAAGAATATCAGGATATAATTATAGGGAATGCCTAAATTAAAGGAATTCAATAAATCATGAAAGTTTTTAATTGAAATGTGATTACCAATTAGCCAGGATTCCTAATTTGCGTGGAGGTCTACCACTATAAATAGAAGGATTGGATGGAGATTTAAAGAACACTTGAAAATACTCAAGAAAGATCACAAGAGTCTTCAACAACGTGAGTAAACATGAGAGTTCATGAGATTTTTTCAATGGAGGATATGTTTTGTGACAATTGTGAGGATTTATTGTGAGAGAAACACCATTGGAGTGTTAATTATAATCCTTTGATTATAGTGGAGGGTTTCTGGATTAACGTCTTGTGGTTTTTCCCATCTTGAGTTTTCCACATGAAAAATTTTCTATTGTGTCGTTCTTCTTTTCTCTCATTTGCTATGTTATTTATGTTTTGCATATTGTGCAATTCTGATAGTTAGAAATTTGCTGCGATTGATTTCATTTTGACTTAATTTATAGCAAGTGGTATCAGAGGTAGATTGTAAAATATGTCAAAAGACAAGGTCAACATGATTATGCTCATAGCTACAAATTATGTAATATGAAGGTGCAAGACGGAGGATCATTTCTATATCAAAGGCTTGCAAAGGCCAACAAGACAAGAATGCCCCCAAAGGGCATAATAAAGACTTTGGCATCATATTTCAATTCGGTAAAAGATGGAGAGGAAAAAAATGATTCCTCAAAAGCCTCAATAATAGCAGTAGAAGAAGAGGAGGAGGAGGAGGATGAGTGGACTATCCTCAACAAAAGATGTGTTGGCACTATTAGAAGGTGGCTCGATCAAAGCAGCTTTAAAACCTTCACTCAAGAAGACAATGCTTATGACAAGTGGAGAAATCTGGAGTGGACATACACAATGAATACATTTTAAAACATAGCAAGCCTAATAAAGAAAGTGTCGTGTATGGAGTACAAAGATGGAATGAGTCTCTAAATACATGGGCACTATATGAGATCTAGTGAACCAAATCAATGCAATTGGGAGGATGATCACTCCAACATTGCATACACACTTCCTAACAGGTTCTATGCCAAAAAGCAGGGACACCTTAGTTGTGTTTATGCATAATTCCACACTCGATGGAGCATTGACTATGGAGTTAGTGAAGGATAAACTGTTAAGTGAAAAGCAAAGGTGCAAGGATGAAAAGTACTATAACCATGGTGTAAGAACTCTTCTTATCAATAAACAAGAGAAGAAAGTAGATCGTGGGAGGAGCAAAAGTTATGGACCTAAAGGTCGTTCAACATCAAGGCCAAGGGTTGAGAAGAGAGCTTGTTTTCATTGTGGAAAAATTGAACATCTCATTAAAGATTATCAATTAAAGGTAGCCAAACTGAAAGTTGAAGCATCGGTTGCAAATGTCACTATAGTTTATGAAGACACAAGGAATATCCGTACTGATGAAAGCATCAACTTAACATGCCAAGACATCACTTGGCTAGTTGATTATGGAGCCTCCTTTCATGTAATCCCCAAGAGAGAAATTTTCTCTTCATATACAACTAGAGACTTCGGTCTCATGAAGATGGGTAATGATGGCTCATCGAAGATTGTTGACATAGGAAATGTTAAGATCAAGACCAACAATGGATGCAAGCTGATCTTGAAAGAGGTAAGACATGTCCCTTATATTCGCCTTAACCTTATCTCCGTAGGAAAGCTAGATGATGACGATTATGTGAGTCACTTCTGTGAAAGTAAACAAGGGCAGCTTGGTGATAGCAAGAGGAGTAAAAAACGTATCACTCTATACAAGTGAAACTATGTGGCAGAGATGTTAATGTAGTAAGGGAGATATCTACCAAGTTTTGGCACAAAAGGCTTAGACATATGGGTGAGAATGGAATGAAGGTTCTCACATCAAAGAATTTACTCTAAACAATAAAAGGTACCTATATAAACCCTTGTGAAGATTGTATTCTAGGGAAAAATAATAGAGTTGCCTTTAAATATATTTTACAATTGAAAAAAGCTAATCGACTTGATTTGTTATGTACTAGTGTTTGTGTTATGATTTTGAGAACTACCCGTGGTGCTTCCTATTATGTTACCTTATTAGATGACTTCTCAAGGAAGGTGTGGGCCACCGCATTTAAGATGAAGGATCAAGTTCTTGATACCTTCAAGGATTTACATGTAAAACTAGAAAGGGAGACTGACAGAAAATTGAAGTGTGTGAGGACTGACAATGACAGGGAATACCTAGGGCCATTTGAGGATTACTGCAGAGTTCATGGCATAAGGCTCGAGAAAATAGTGCCTAAGACACCACAGCACGATGGCGTTGTCAAGAGGATGAATTGGACAACATGTGAGAGAATAAGGTGTATGCTCTTCCATGCGAAGTTGCCAAACTCATTTTAGGGGGAGGCAATGAGGACGGCGATGAACTTGATAAATCTATCACATTCGATTCCACTCAAGGGAGAGACACCACAAAGTGTATATAATAGTAAGAGTTCATTTTACAGTCACGTGAGAGTGTTTGATTGCAAGGCATTCGCACACATATCAAGAGATAAATGAGTCAAGCATGATGGAAAAGCCAAGGAATGCATATTCTTGGGATATGCTCACAAGGCCTTTGGCTACAAATTGTGGGATCCTGAAAGCAAGAAGGTGTTCAAAAGCCAAGATGTGGTGTTCCTTGAAGATCAAACTATCAAAGACCTCAAGAACCACGAAGAATCTCAAAGTGTGGAGAAAGAATTAATAGACTTGGAGAAGAATTAATAGACTTGGAGCCCTAGGCTCATTAGAAAATTCTATTGGTGAGGGAGTACATGAAGATGCCGAGAATGATTTGGGTCAACGAGCACAAACTAAGACTATAGCTAACGATGAGGCTGCAGAAGGAGTTGAGGTCAAGACTAATAATGAAGATGGTGGAGATATAGTTGTTGATAATGAGGTTAAGGAGGAAAAAATTGATATCGATGATGTTCCTCAAGAGCAACCAAGGAGATCAATAAGAGAGGCAGCCTAACAAAAAATCCTCTCAAACGAGTATGTGTTTCTCACTGGTGGAGGAGAATCAGAGAATTTCCAAGAAGTGGAAATTGATACCCACAAGAATGAATGGATGAAGATAATGCAAGAAGAGATCAAATCCTTGTGTGGTAATCATACCTATAATTTGGTGAAGTTACCAAAGAGTCGGTTACAATGCAAGATTGGTGGTGAACGGTTTCAGTTAGCATAAGGGAGTTTATTATTAGGAGATTTTCTCTCTTGTTATAAATATGTCATCTATTCGAGTAGTTTTTAATTTGACAGTAACCTTGAACTTAGAAGTCGAGCAACTTGATGTTAAAACGACATTCTTACATGGTGATCTTGATAAGGAGATATGTATGGAGCAGCTCCATGGTTTTGTGACCAAAGGTAAGGAAAATCTTGTATACAGGTTGAAAAAGACTCTCCACGGGCTCAAACAAGCTCCAAGGCAATGGTTCAAGAAGTTTGATTCATTCATGGAGAGGAATGAATACAAGAAGACGACGAGAGATCATTGTGTGATTCTTTTATTATTCATTGATGATATGTTAATTATGGGGCATGATGTTGGGAAAATCATAAAAGTCAAGGACGAGTTGAGTAAGGAATTTGCCATGAAGAACCTTGGACCGGCAATGTAAATACTTGGGATGAGGATATCGTGCGATAGAGCTTATGGAAATTATGATTATCCCAAGAGAGATATGTACAGAAAGTTGTGCAAAGATTCAACATGAGCAACGTCAAAGCAACCAACTCACCTTTGGCTAGTCATTTTCATCTAAGCACGATGCAATGTCTCCCGAGTGAAAGGGAGAAGGAAGAGATGATGAAAATTCCTTATACCTCTGCTGTTGAAAGTTTCATGTATGCAATGGTGTGCACACAACTAGATATTGAGTATGCTATTGGAATTGTTAGCCAATACATGTCAAATCTCAATAAACAACATTAGGTTGTCAAGAGAATACTTAGGTATCTTTAAGGTGTATGTAGTTTGTGTTTGTGTTTTGGTGATGGAAATATGATACGCGAGGGGTTCATCGATGCAGACATTGTGGGAGATGTAGATTCTAGGCGATCTACGTTTGATTATTTAATGAATTTTGTTGTCTTTTGGCAATCAAGATTGTAAAAGTGTGTTGCACTGTTCACAACAAAGGCTGAATACATAGCTGCCACTGAAGCTAGCAAAGAGATGTTATGGATGAAGAGATGTTTGCAAGAGTTGGGCTAGAAGCAAGATGAGTATGTTGTGCATTGCTATAGCCAAAGCGCTATTCATCTCAGTAAAAATTCTACATTTCATTTGGGGACAAAGCAAATTAATATTAGGTATCATTAGATACGAGAAGTGTTGGAAAAGAAGCAATTGATGCTTGGGAAGATTCACACGAAACAAAAATGGTGCCGATATGTTGACCAAGTCTCTACCTACGAAGAAACTAAAATTGTGTAGGAAGGAGGTCGGCTTATCAAAGTGATAAGAATGTTTAATACCCTCCATGACAGGCTTGGAGGAGATTTGTTGGGAGCAGCCCAACACGTTTGGGAGTCAATTTGGAATATCCTGAAGATTGCTTATCAAGATTACATAATAGGAAGGCAATCTTATTATGGTAGGACATGAAAAAAAAATGCCAGAATATAATTCTAGAGAATGACTAAATTAGAGGAATTCAATGAATCGGGAAAGTTTCTAACTAGGAGGTGATTACCAATCAGGCAAGATTCTTAATTTGGGTGGAGGTCTACCACTCTAAATAGAAGGATTGGATGGAAATTTAAAGAGCACCAGAAAATACTTCAAGAGAGATTACAAAAGTCTTCAACAACGTAAGTAAACACGAGAGTTCTTAAGAGTTTTTAAGAGATGATGTGTTTTGTGATAGTTGTGAGGACTTATTGTGAGATAAACATTGTCGGAGTGTTAATTGTAACCCTTGGATTATAGCCTAGATTAGCTTCCCGTGATTTTTCCCATCTTGGGTTTTCCACATAAAAAATTTCGGGTGTGTCGTTCTTTTTTCTCATCTGTGGTGTTATTTACATTCTGCATTACACAATTCTGATAGTTGTAATTCCGCTCCAATTGATTGCGATCCGACTTAATTTACAATAGCTTTTTCTCTCTAACGACCCATCACCCTCTTTTTCTCCCACAAGAATTCCTTGCATAAATGTGGCCGAAAATAGTGAAAGAAAATGTATTAGGTCTTGCCATCTTCGTTCGCAAAGAAGATATCCCGAAGATGTAGCTGTGTTAACATGGTGGGATCACTGAAGAAAGAAATAATTCATGGCTAGTCCAGCGATGACTTCGTATTAGGAATTGCAGCAGCATGGAAAATAGATTCCTAATCATCCTAATTGGGTGGTCTGCGTGACGCTTAGAGGCTTAAGAGGGTTGTTCTTCATGTCAAATGAAGGTAATTTAGATGAAGACTCCTAAAAGGGTAAGTAATGAGGAAATCAATCGAGTCAGGACATGAAAAGTAAAGTTCATGCGGATGGTCGCATACTTGCTCTGTATGTAATATGGCTTTGTGTTGACAAGGAATGAGCAGTGCACATGTTGGTTGACTTGCCCGCTATGTTTCGTCCTATCCACTGCATTACGACCGAAGGGATGTTCAAAATTGTTGTGCTGGCTTGAATTTTCAATTTTAAGCAGCTTCTCCTCTGTGTTTACCGACTGTGCGAGGCTAACCGACTGTTTATTTATGGTTGCAATTTATCAATGAAGATTGCGCATACTTTGTCACAAAAGGAAGCTGAACAAACTCTCAGATGCATTATATTATTTCCGTATCTCTTCATTCTTCGTGCGTATGAGTCACATAGCAATAGAGAAGTGCATCCTTTTGGACCCCATCTCATGCACATAATGTGCGGGTTTCAAACTATAATCTACGAAAGTTTGCAAATATTTTTAAATTGTTTAGAAACTGTAGAGGGCACACCTCTGGAAGAAAAGCAGTAGAATTGGCAGTGTAAACCTTCTAACAGATATCGGTTAGAACGAAGAGGACAACTTAGCCGATGGTGGTGAGTACCTTCTGGCATATTGTCTTGCTTTTATTATTTATTGTTGTCTGGAATGAACTCAACACTTGTAGGAGCTTGAGCTTTTAGACTGTCTGCTAGCTTCCAAGACAATACGGCTGATAACCATCCACTGTCCCTAATGCAGTCGCAATCTGATTCACAGTGCTTAATCAGATCTTTTGTGGAACAAAAATAACCTTGATATAAAATATAATCTTCAAAATAATTGAGTTGGAAAATTTACCCCAGATGGGTTGCTTCTAGACGGGCTTCTTTACTCTGAGGCTGTGGCTGGCTTAGCCGGAGGTTTGAAGGTGCAAACACATCATGTACTATGGCCCTATCCAATGGTTCATGGGAATATTGGTTACCTTCATTGACATCCCTTGCTTTGTGAATCTATGGATTAGGAAATTTGTCAGTAAAATAACAGATGAGTAATGATTTGATTCTGGTTTAAGTAGATGTAATAGATGCCCTTGTCATCTGAACTAATACCTTCTTTCTCAATGCATTATTTTCCTGGAGGAGGAGATTTATCTTCTGATGCAGCTCTATGTTTTCCTGATGCATCGCGTTTCCCTGGAATGAATTAAGCTTTTGTGAGTCACTTGATGGTTGATAACCATACCATTGGAATGAAGTCGCCAGTTTGTGAAAACCTTAAGGTTCAGCTCTTCTATCTCGTCAGAGAAAATTTGCTTCTGCTGAGAAAGAATTACCAGAATTATTCCTTGCATATATTGAGGAAGTGGTGTGTCTTTTGCTGGATTTGGTAATAATACAGAAACAAAGTTTGACAGTTTGAGGCAGATATTCAGCTAGTACCTTTTTGGCACGGACAACCTCTAGGCTCATCTCCAGTTGTTTTTCTAGATTATGCAGATCTTTGACACTGAGGCCAGAGAGTTGTTCTCCCATCAATTGCCTGCATGCGTCAGATTGAAGAGACAATATCATGCCTAGACTCAAAAACTTATCTATTTCTTGACTCAGTTTGAAGACCTTCTCATGTCTCTTGATGCTTGACATTCTGATAGCATATCATATCATGAGGCATCCAATACTCTTTCCAATCCATTAGTTAAGAGAATAGACATTCTTCTAATGTATAATTTGCCACATTATCAAATCTAGAAGCTGTCATGATGAGTTGCTTTAGCAATTCTGAAACGACTTTGCTGATTTTATCAATGAAATTAGTCATTTTTAAAGTTTTGGACCCAGTCTAGCTTCCCAAGATTGTTGAAACTCGAGGAAACATTCTGAATTTCTATTTTCTGGCAGCTCAGCCAAAATATTTCAGAAAGTATACTCAAAATGTGATAGTTTCCGGATTTCTTTGTCCTGGCAGCTCATCCAAAATAAATAGAAGTACACCCCTAATGTGATAGTTTGAAAATTAATCCCTGAATTTATTGTCCCGTCTCCCAATAAAAAACTTGTTGGGCCTAATTGACGAACACGTTGTTCACGGACAAAGAAGATCCATTAGATTGCAACAAACAATACTTTATGCTACCTCCGCCTGGACATTAGTAGCTCTCCTGAAACATTGACACCAAGTAGATAGAATATGCTTGGCTGAGTGATTATGCTTAATGATTATAAGAGAAGTAGTTGCCTTCTTTGGTTATGAAATAATTGCTGTGTTGCACTATTTGCCCACGGTTTCACCAGCTCTATGCAAGGATTCTCACTGCACATGATTGACAAGATGACATATACATACATACATACATACATATATATATATATATATATTTCTCTCATTGGACATCGATAAACTGCGGACGTATTTTCCTAGACTAGACATTACATGAGGGTAATTGGCTGATACATTACAAACAACACTCTCTTTTTTTTGGCTCTGAGTGGAGTTAATTATATGGATTCTTCGACACCAAAAAGATATGCACTTTTTGAAAACTGATTCTTGATATTCCTCAATCTACAAGATGATAATTTTAACAAATGCTAACAGTTGGAATAGAAATTCTAAGTCGGGTAAGCATGCTAAATATTATTCAGTGAGATAATTGGAAGAGTCCTCAATCCTTGAGGAAATCCACTTCTACACGATTCATGTACATTTCTCCAAAAACTCAAGACCAAGAGGAAAATTACTGTACCTGTAACGCTCTTGCAGTTGCTGTAGCTGTTGTCTTAAGCTTGTGACTTCTCTTTGGCAATGCTGGGAACATCATAGAAGTAGCAAAACAGAAAAGTTGATGAACGGAAAGGCATTGATGTGGTGCATGTTTAACAATGGGATAGTTCTGAAAGCGTTACATGGATTTCAATGGCCATGATGACTGATGAGGACTGATGGAACAGGTGAGCCTAGGAGTAAGTAGACTAGTACAACTGCAGCTGGGATCTGTAAGGTAAGAACCTGCCTATGATATATTTCTAATGGATGCTTTATAGCTATTTTACTACTAAGTAAAAGTTTTGGAGATTCCATTGGAGGTGGTGAGCTATCATGAAAGCATACGGAAGTGAGTTTTTTTCCATTGAGTGCTGATTAAATTAACTGTGACAGTTTCTACCAAATTGAATTTGGTGTTTGATCGGGGAAGCATTTGCGGCAAGTAGGGTCTTCGACATTCTCTGATGACCCCTGCTGCACTGCTCTTGCAGTCTATTTTTTGTGTATTTTTCTTGTTTGTATTCAGTTAGATATCTAGTCTTGAAGCCATGCATTATGGGGATGTCATCATTATGCACGGATTAGTTGGTGAAGAATCCTGGCCGAAGTTTCTCAGCTTGAATAATGACTTTCAAGTGAGTTAATCCCATTCCCTTCCATCCTAACGTTCAGACTCCATGTTTATTAAATAGGCCTAGGGTTAAAAAAATAATTTCGGTTGTTAGAGTAATCAGACATTAAATCACACCTTCATTTAATAGTTTAAGTTTTTAGAATAGTTATCAGTGATTCCATAAATTCTCACATGATATTAGAGTAAGAGGTCCTAAATTCAAATCTCTTCAAACTCTATTTGCCACCCAAATTATGTATTAAGCTTAGACTAAAGTCCAGCTTACAAGTGATGGGGAGTGTTAAAGTAATTAAATACTAAACCATACATTTATCTAATAGCTTAAACTTTTAAAACAATTGACAATGATTCCACAAATTTTCACATGGTATCAAAGTAGGATATCATGAGTTAAAATCTCTCTAGCTCCTATTTACTTCCCAAATTATATATTTCCATGCTAGAGTCCAGCTGAGGAGTGAGGGCGAGTATTAGAGCAATTAAATGTTAAATCACTCCTTCATCGAATAGCAAAAGGTAGATTGAGATCTTATTTGGTAGATTCTGTGGTTAAACACATTTTAAACAACAATACTATATTTAGCTATAGAGATCTTATTTGGTAGTGTACTTGGTTAAGCACATTTTAAACAACAATACTACGTTTAGCTTTTGTGGAACTATTTGTAAGGACTGGACTGTTATATCTCCAATTGTTGCGGCAAATGTCATTTTTTGGCTACATTAGTTGCTATGTTCTTCTAAGGAAAGATTTATTTTAGGCTACATTTCACAAAAACTTTCTTGCCACTTTCTGGGATAGTCAAAGTTTTATATGCAGCTAATCTTTAGTTTTACTGCCAAAACATGTTCACATTAGGTAAAATATTTCTCATGCATTTTTTGCTTGTTAAAATGATAAAGTGAGACATTATGACAGTGAAGCGTGGTATTATGCAGGTGCACTTTTACAGCTAGAGTGTGAAATTGCTAATAGAATGACCAAGTTTTCAGAGGATGCTGATGCCATTTTTGCGTAAAATGAGTCCTTTGAAAGTCAAAGACATCTATAGCTTCCATGAAAACTAGAAAAAGAGGAGGTCGTTTCAGATTCTTACCATGATTTCTGAAGCTGGATTAAGTAGTTGGTGGCCTTCCTCCCTTAACTCCCTGTAACGTTGTAGCACCGACTGCATGCTGCGAAATTGAACTTTATAGATAGACTTATACATTTCATTGTTGTAGTACTTTATGTGGTATTACTTCTAAAATTGTAAAATGAATGCACAAACAACTTGAGGTTTATCTGCGTAGTGCAAATGCGCAAGTCCCCTCCTGTCAACTCCAAAATCCTCGTCAACTCTTGAAATATCTATTGAAAGTTGTTACCATTATTACTAAAATCACCAATGAAGTGTGTGAGACTTGTGGATTTTCCCTAAGGTTGTACCCGTCAAGGTCTGTCATTTCAGGGGACTGTTGAACTTTTTTGGATACTGAAATTCCAAGAAGAAGGTTACTGAAAAACATGTGGAATGGAGGTCATTTTCGAATTAATTCAACATTTCATTGAATCTCAAATGGGGAGAATCTAATGTACTGGTAGAGGCGTTGAGTTGAGCAAGAGATCCCCATTTTTAAGTATGTTGAGCACTCGTGTTGAGCACTCGTGTTTTAAGGTTTGAAGAGCTAAAAAATGAGTTACCCATTGATCCTTATGGTCACTAGGTTGCATGGTGATTGTTTATTTGAAGTCAAGACATTTGAACAAGGATAAAACCATTAAACTGATGGCCAGATTGTCATTTTGGCCGATGTACCAAGACCTGGTGAGAGTCTTGTCTTGTCAATTTGGGAGGAACACTCAAACACAGTTTAATACCTGCATTCAGCAATACCAGAAGCCCGTTTGATTCATTTGATAATGGATTTCATGTCAGCACTTCCATAGCCAACAGAGGCTTTGATTCTCTTTCTTGTTTTAGTGGATTGACTGTTCGGAATAAGGCATACTTGATGACGTTGAGTTGTTCTTTTCAGAAGTTGAAAGGCCACATGGTATTCTGACTCGCTGATAAACATGGTAAACTCATAGGCCAATGTTGGACTTCATGGAGGAGATTCAGCATTTATTTTAGACAGAAATGGTCAACAAAAGCTCTGGTAATATGATGGGGTTTATCATTGGGAAAAAAATGAAGAGTTGGGATCATTTGCTCAAATTTGCCTACAAGTTAGTGAATGGAAGCATAAAGAAGACCCTAGTGGAAGCATATACTTTGGTCGATCCTCATCGTCTGCTTGATCTTGTTCTATTTTTCACAAGAGGCTATAGTAAGCGATGATGTTAAGGCTTTTGCAGAACATATTTAAATGGTCTATGAGGAGGTAATAGCAACAGTAAAGGCTAAAACAATTTTAAGGAGGGACACTCGGTACATGTTCATATAAAGCGAACATGACAAACTTAAGTCGACGAAGTTTGGACCTTTTAAAAAGCTTTGCTTATCTTGTAGAGGTACAATTCGAGTTACAGACTAGCCTAATTAGAATGTTTCTGGTTCACATGGTCTTGAGCACTTTGATTAGGGGTGAGCAACCAAACCAATTCTACCAAGGAACCAAATCAAATCAGCCGAGAAACAAGTTCGGGAACCAGTTTCCGTTGGAACTGTTTCGAGAGTAGGTTCCAAATTTTAGGAACAAGTTATAATCGGTCTAGGAATAGGTTCTAAGTGAATACCCACCTAAGAACCGGATCAGACCGCATTGTTTTGGACTGGTTTTGGAACTAGATTTATAAACTAAAAACCAAGATCCTAATTTCTTTTTCCCCTAAATTCTAACATCATCACTCCTTCGTATTTTGTCCTTTTTCGGAACTTCTCACCAATCTTTCATCTTCCCCTAAATTTATATATATGAATGGAGAATGGAGTTTTATAATTTGTGTTTCATGTTACATTTTCGAACTGTTTATTATTTATAATATTACATGATTACATATTCATCTCGTGGATTATTTTTTTTGGTGGATAAGGATTTATGTTGTTCATCTTTTACTTTGGATCATTTTGTTACTCATAATCTCATATGATTTCGCTACAAAAATTAAACCAAAAAAAAAGGAAAAAGAAAAAACGAAAGAAAGAAAATAGGCTCTTGGGTTGACCCTAAGACCGGACCGGAATAAACAAGGTAGGTTTCAAAACCAGTTCAACCAAACATGGTAAGTTCTAGGGTCCAAAAACGAGGAACCAATTATAACATTGTAGGTTCCACGTTCCAAGTAAGGAACTTACCCACCTTAGAACCGATCACCCCTAACTTTGACAAAAAGGTTGCTACAGTTGAAGATGAAGTTAGGAACTACCGAAAAACTCTAAAGGTGCTTGAAATAGTTAGTCAATAAAAAATATTTTTATTATTGATAATAATTTATGTCTAAACATGTTCTTGGATTGTGAAAACATTTTTTATTCATTCATTTTACAAACAATGTAAAAGATCATTTTTAAGAAAATATTTTCAAAATCATTCCTTTTCCACTAAACAAAAAATGGAGTCTAAAGTCATTTTCTTTTTCTCGGAACCCTAGAATATCAAATTGCTGTGGTAGCTTCAGTTTTTCTAATTCTAGCCTTGTTTTCTTGTTTTTTTTTTTACCATGTTTACATCCCCAACTACATAAAAATGATACATATACATTAACATAGGGCCAATTTTATCGGATTTTATTTTCAACTGGTAATAGAGCAATAAGCCATGTATTTCGACATCTCCATACCGTTTATTTTGCTCTTTCATTATCAATTTCCATGATTTAATATCAAGGTAAATTTAGCTTATGCACAGGTGGAATGTCATTGTGTTGGAAAATTCAACCACGCCTTACTTAACAGCTTGAACTTTAGATCGGTTAGCATTAACGTAAACAGCAAAATAAATCCCTACCTTTGACCTTTTCGAAATAGTATCAAATCTATCGATCCCTCAAGTAAACTCCCTCGATCCCAAAACTATTTTAGTTATGTTTTTATCCTTTCAGCATTCTATGTTTCCAACTTTGAAAGTTAATGTTGTGCTTGCGTAGTGTTCTGTTTCAGTGTAACAAAACTAAATTTTATTTATTTTCCATAGCGTTTAATTGTTGAACATGGTGATTATTGACATCCAACACATGCTACGATCATCTAGATTCCTAACCTCATATATTCATATAAGAAATGTGATATGAAACTAATGAAATCAATAAAAGAGTTATGTATCATGCGTTCATAATTTCCATCTCATTCTGAAAAATTGGTATATGAAATAGTATCACTCGCTTAAAGGGGAATCATGTAAAACCAAATTCTAGTCATCCTACTTTTAAAAATATATATATACTATCTTTTAGAATTTAAATTTACAGATTATGAAATAAAATCCATCAATTTTATATATTCTAATGTCATTAGAAAAGGCTAAACAACAACAACAATACAACTATTGGATAAAGCTTGAATGTGGTCTCTCCACATAGCACAATTTATAAAAACAAAACAATTAGGCTTTGACATTTCATGCTGATTAGGATTTATATTGATGATAAAGTTAAGGGGTTTGTATTTCTATCATTATGTCTATAGTTTTTTTTTTTTTATAAGAAGTCATAGCACGCAATTCGCATTATGAGTGGCTTCATGGCACATCACTCGTCTTTATATTCCGCCGCTTTTTATCACACTAATAATCTCTATATATAGCTAATATTTTGAAAAAAAAAATTTATTTTTTCAAAATGTGACGTCGAAAACACAATTAATGGAGAGAGATGGTTTGAGTTAAGGAATGACAATTTCCATACAAAGATAAGTTAACAAGTGAAGAATGGGAAGGCGGTCATATACAAAAGAGACTGAAGATTTTTATGTTTTTTTCTTTAAAAAAAAAATTGTTTATGTTTATCCGGTTAAAAATAAAAATTAAACTTGAAAAGTAGTGAGAGACACCAAAAGGTGATCTCTCACTTAATAGCGTTATTAGCATCGTGCATGCGTGCCAAATTACAGTGAAGACAAACAAAAGCATCTTATGCTTCTGTTGGAGACATTAATTTTTTTCATACCATTGCCCTATTGAAAAACAACTCATGCAATGCAAACCTTTTAATAAATTTGATATATAGACTAAATCTTAATTTCCTTGTTGTTTACACACTATTCTAACCTCATTCAGCAACATAGCATGAAATTAATTAGGGCTCAAATATAAATTGTTCCAGGAGGACACCGAACTAAAAAATAAAGTTGGTTTTGTACATATTAGATATTCTTGTATAGTTTTGGAAGAATCACGTTGGGAATTTAGGGTTTCGACTATAAGAGAGTCTATCTATGTCAATGTTTCAAAAACATATATGTGCTCTCTTTAGCTTCCTATAGTCTTTTTTGTTTGAGAAAGTAGATTCACTATCAAATATTAACATACTCATCCTGAAATTATATACTTTTGTTATTAACGTATGTTCATGTTTTGGTGAGGATCTATTGCAATATATTTTTGGTTATCTTTGCAAGAAGTTAATCTAGAGCTTGCGTAGAATAGAAAAGAATGAGTTTGAGGGAAGGAACTGAAAGAAGCCAACAGAAAATAGTCAAAGGAAATTGTTCAGCATAGAATAGAAGATAATGAGTTTGAGGGAAGGAAAGATGAGGAAGAGATCTAACCTAGAGCTCGCAAAATCGTAAAGCTTTCCAGTGCAAGAGAAGACGATGACTCCCACCTCGGCGTCGCAGAGTATGGCAAGCTCCCTTGCCTTCTTGAGTAACCCTTTCCTTCTCTTCGAGAAAGTGACTTGCCTGCTCGTGGAATCATCGATTCTTTTTATCACGATCTTTCCTCTTCCCATTTTCAACTGCCCTTCCTCTTTCGGCGCTTAGGGTTTTTTGCCCTCTCTATCTGTCAGATCTATGACTACACTTTGGCGCATTGGGTTTCACGCATCAAGATGCTTTACATACTTGTGGCCAGAACCGGGCCCATGAAATTTATGATTCTAGCTTAAGAATACGCAGCATGCGCCTATTAATATAAAAGGGAAACCCAAAGATTGGGTAGATTCTCTTCACCCTAAAGAGCGGTCAGTTCATTGACCCTAGACATAAAAGGTTAATTCTCCCACTCACCCGTCGATGCACACTCGCGCGAGTACGATCTTAGCTGACACTCTCCTTCCGAGAGGCCCATCTTTCACGGGCGGCGTGAGGAACTCGGCATTGGATACGTGTCAGTCAAATGAGGAGAGTAGAGGTTTTGTACTCGAGAGGCAGAGGGAAGAGAAAACCTCGTACTCTGGGACAGTTGGCTCGAGGCTCTCGGGGTCCTGTGAATTTGGACAGCGCCGTTATCGTATAATCAATTGCCACACATGTATTACTTTTGTTTCGCACTCTCAAATAAATTCCTTTTTCAAGAGGGATGCTCATGTGGCGTCTCAACGCGTCAGGGCTGGCGTCCCAATACGTCAAGGCTGGCGTCTCAGCGCGCGTCCCAACACATCCCGCACGTCAAGGCTGGCGTTTCAGCACGTCACAGCTAACATATTTATCTAATTCTTTCCATTTTTGAGGCATACGAAGCATATTTAGATTAATAATAATCACAGACAAATGAAATTAAAAGAATGCATTGGCAATCTAGGTTAGGTATATTGGGGACAAAAAATGCTCCTACCCCATACTATGCCAAAAGTCCATTAACTGTACTACTCCGACTATGATACTGTCTATCTACACGACCACCTACAGGTCCAATTCCCACTACTTGGCCTCTCTAGAAAATGCCATCCTCATCCTCCGGGCCCTTGTCCTACTCGACCCTGCTATTTCCATTGTCGTTACCATCTGGAAGTGAAAGTGGTCCCACTAGATGCCCGTTGACCCAGGTTTAGATGGCGATGAACCCAATCAACACCAGGCCCAATGGGAGGCCAGCATTTGCCATCGGTATAGCAATGATTCCAATGAAGGTGACTTTGGGGAAGTCAAGGTTGTTCAACTCCATCTGGTGCCACATGAAATCTATCGAGGCACCATAGAGGGTTGTGGGTGACACAAGTCGCAGAGGCATATTTACTGGTTTGGAAAAAGATAAGCCACCAAAAGTGAGCATAAAACTCAGCAAACAAATTACTACCCAATCTGCACTACATATGTCAATAATTGCATATACAAGGAAGTTTAGACATGAAAAGACAAAAAATCATTATGATATCAACTTGCTTGAAAGCTTTTCTAAAATTGGAAGAAGAAGTAGAAAACATTTCCTTTGAAAAAAACTTAAATGAAATCTGAAAATGCCAAAGATCATCTTTCCTAGGAATTAGCTGTCGTCATGTGGAAATCTGGTCGCGTTTTCTTGCTGCGTGACTAAACGCGGTACAACGTGCCAGCTGTGGAGACGTGGCCGTGAACGGAGAATTGAGTGGTGTGGCTCGTTGAAGGCTGGATGCGGCGGCTGGATGACGATGACGAGGTGCGAAGGGGTGTCGCCGAGAGCGAGGTGGTGTGACCCGATCGGCTGAGGTGTCGGAGTAGCGATGGTGCAGTGGATATGATGGGTTGGCACGGTTGACAAGATGTGGCGAGGACGCGGATGGTGTTGGTCCGGTGACAAGCTTGGCGGCATGGCAACGCCTATCAAGCATTCGAAGCTCATCATCTGGTCAAGCGAAAACCCGAATGTCACAACTCATCTATTATCACGCATGCCCTTTCAGAAACTTTTGGATTATATATTCATCACCAGTGTTTTGGGAGTTAACTCCACTTGCACCATAACCTTTGACATCTTTTCTATGTCCGATCATCACCTCGGCGGCCTCATTGCCATCGTCTTCACAAGGGGCTCGAGATCACGCTCGTCACCTTTATGACGGAAGACAAAAGAGATATCATCATTTTTTTTAGGTTGGTTAATTATATCTGATGGTGTGGGGAGAGAGAGAGAGAGAGAGAGAGAGAGGGATCCGGTGGCTGTGCACCGTCCATGGAGCGATGCCCCGACGATGGCGATGGCTGAATAGGCAAAGGTGATTGGTCGTGGCGGCTGTCCAAGTCGTGGCGTCATCACCATTGTTGGCCTAGGGTTAGCAGATAAGAGATCAAGAATGTGTCGAGCACAAATAAGTTTGACATGATGCAGGATAGATTGGCCTATGCATTGAGTGGATGCTCTCTTTGTCATGATAAAAAAGAATTTTTCCTTTACAAACTCGCTTCTGCTTTTTACCTAAAATACATGTCTCTGATTTTTTATGATTCTCCTCTTTTACCTATGGTGGAAGCAACATTCGATATTGTAAAGGCGGATGGTAAATTACTTTCATTGGCATTTCACCATTTTGAATAACATATAAAAAAAAATCTCCAAATACGCTTATTACTCTTAGCCCAAATATCACTTGGCATTCTCAATTGTTCAAACCTTCGATTTGGCCTAATGTGTGACAATTAACTTGTTAAAGTCCATGTGTGAGAATATTAGATTGTTAAAGTCCACGTGTGAGAATATTAGACTAAAAAAAGTCTCATATCAAGTTGAGGTGCACTATGAATCGGTTAATATTATATAATTGACTCATAACTCATTTGTTTAAATTTTTAAATGAAAATGAGTCTAATTGAAAATGTTACTGGGCTGAGACATGGGCTTTCTCTTGATGATTTCTTTGATGAAGATATTGGGTTGTCACCGCGCGGCTCCAAAATAACTTATAACTCACGGCTATGTGTCTCGGATTGGAGGTTTCAAGACCCAACCGGCCAAAGAAATAGTCTTGATGATAGGAAAACCTTGAAGTGTCTTGGACTCTAGGATTTTCATGAGGATTTTGAAATACTTCTAAGGATGGTATGGGAATTGTATATTTGTATGCAAGATATTTCTTGAATTTAATGGGGTAAATGGTAGTCTTATATTTAGTAGGATATGTTGTAGTTGGGAAAGGTGGATCTTTACTATTTGACCAAAGGGTGACTAACGGTAATAATGTGAATGCCTCATGTATAAATAGGGATGCCCTCCCCTATATTATCCAACATTTAAGCAATAAAGTACATTATCTTTTTAAACTCTTTTTCTTTGAGAGAAGTACACCCAACTTGGCACTTGGCATGGGTGGGGACATAAGTAGCAAAACTTCCAAAAAGTATATTTAAGTGACAAAATTAGAAAAGAAATGAACACTTAAGTCCCAATGATGAGAATTTCTAGCCAAACAGTTGATGCGGCTTTTTCCAATGAGAATTTAACTAATGTGGCAATTATTTAAAAAAAAAAATTTGAGATGCGGACCCCTGGAGTGCCATAACTTAGTAGAAAGGGACACTTAAGTATCATAACTTATGAAATATACACTTAAGTGCCAAAACCGGAGCAAAATGGATCACTTGAGTGTTAATCCGGTCAAAATACGTGGCATTTTTCCAGCGAAGCGACCCTAAAACGACGACATTTTGCACGTTGATGTGGCAAAATAATTCAAAAACGGCATCATTTTGGGCTGACGTGATAAAAATATAAAATTTAAAAATTAATTAAATTAAATTTAGTTAAAATATTTTAAAATAATAACTTTAAAATAAATAAATAAAATGGGGGAGGTGGCTAAGGGCTCAACCCTCAAGCCACCGCCTCCGCCTCCCCGCCTTTGCTAGGAAGGGCCGGCGACGGAGGGGGAGGGTCGGCTCGGGTTGCCGAGCCCTAGCTAGGGGCCGGTGACCCCTGCGAGACCAATGGTGAGGGCTCACAATCCCTCCCCCTAGATCGGGCGAGGGTTGCAACCCTCGCCTAGATCCAACGAGGGTCGGCGGCCCTCCCTCGGCGGAGCCAAGGGCCACCGCCCACCGAGGCGACCCCCGGCGGCGGACCTTGGCCCGGCCGGGTGAGGGCCATTGACCCTCAGGATTTGGGTGAGGGCCATGACCCTCGCCCAAATCGGCGAGGGCTTGCCCTCGGCCCAAATCGGCGAGGGCTCGCGGCCCTCGCCCGCAATGAGGAGGGGGGAAGTAGCCGGTTGTTGAGGAGGAGGAAGAAAAAAAAGGGGGGGGCGGGGGAGGAGGAGGAGGGAGGCGGCGGCGACAAGGGGGGCTGGGCTGCCGACCCTAGCCAAGGGCCGGCGACTAGGGCCCCCCAACTCGACCCTCCCCATCTTCCGGTGATGGTGGGGAGGCGGCGGCAATGAGGGCTCAGCCCTCGCCGCATCGGCTACCTTCCTCCTCTCCTTTGTTTCCTTTTTTTTTTAATAAATATAAATTATATTTTTATTATTTTGTTTTAAATTTAATTAAATTAATTTTTATATTATATTAAAATTTAAATTATGCCAAAACGACGTCGTTTTGGCCGATTTAAGGGTTCTATTTTGGCCTACACCCTAAATGACATCGTTTGGGGTGAATTAGAGTGACTCGGCTTTTCGGCGGGCCACCTCGGTGATAAATATTAATATTTAAATGCCATGTATGATTTCCGGCTTGCTTCGCCGGAGGTGGTACTCAGGTGTCCCACTTTTCTTCAAATGTGACACTTAAGTGTACCTTTCGTAAGTTATGACACTTAAGTGTCCATTTGTGCCAAGTTATGGCACTTGTAGTATTCTTTTCTATAAAAATAAAAATAAAAAATTATCCATGAAGACACTAAGAGTACACTAAACGACGTCATTTTTGGCACTTAAATAATCACTTTTTATAAAACTTGACACTTAAATATTCACTTTTAATCACGGGTGGCATTTAAGTGATCACTTATAATGACTAGCATTTAAGTGAACATGGAAGATGATGTCATTTTAGACCTTGATTGCTAAATAGATATTCTAGCAAGCTATGTAAATCAATTTTATTAATGAAATAACACCACATTAGATTTTCAGCAAACTGGCTAGAATTGGCACTTAAGTGTTCAATTAAAAAAAATCAATTAAAAAAAAGTGGCATTTGAATGTATTTTTTGAAACTTTTGGTACTTATGTGTCCACCTATATCAAGTTTTACCACTTGGAGTGTACTTCTCTCATTTTTCTCTCTACAATCTAGGTAGGGTACTAAGCAATACATCTGCGAAGGCTAAGCTTTGGTACCCGAGCAAGAACCAAAGGGAGCCTAAGCGTTGCATTTTTGCGATCTCAAGCTTTGGCTTGTGATATATGCCTCAATATATATACTAAGTCCCTTATAAATATCTATACGAGAATATGTAATCACTTTTTAGAGAATATTTTTGAGTTCGGAAAAAAGAGAACATTATATCATTTGCGTCAAAAATTGTAACGGCTCAAGTCTCGCATCAGATACAAAAAGCTAGACGAAGACTCATACGTGGGGGACCAACCCAACGGTCGCTTGAAACTCCTTTTGGCGGGGCTCTCGCCTATATGAAATGGGTCAAAATATTGCAAATGGAGTCTAAGGTAGACTTTTAGGAACGGAGCAAGAATGACGGGATCACTCGTCCGATAGAGAGAGAATATCATATTTAAACGTGTTAAAATTAACTATTTAAGAGATTACAAGTGAATTCTAGTCAATTGGTGGCTCTTAGTTTGGGAGAGTAGATTTAGGCTTGGTCTAAGTCAAACCACTAAAACGATCTGGATGTATTGTATTCTACGTCTTTACTTATTTTTATATTAATCTGATAAATGCATACCACACTTGATATCATATCCTGTAGATATCAAACTTAATTTTGATAATACTGCACATATTTATCAAGTTTCATAAATCAATCTATTCATCCCCTCTAAGTTGTATTGTTTGCCACAACACTCTTAAAATTTACCACCTCTTTCTAGAAATTGCAAACCTTAATTAGAGTGATTACAAACTACTTTTCAATTAAATTTTGCCAAAAAAAAAAAAATTACTTTTCGATTAAATTACCGACATCAATTCTTATTTGAGTTACAATGTTTATTTGGTTATAAAACTTTAAAACTTATCGCAGAAGCACAATTGAATTTTAAAACTTTCATATAATATAATTAAGTTCTATAACTTATCAAATTAGTGCAATTAAGCCCTTTTCTTAAATCCATCTGATTTAATTAATGAAAAAAGTCAACGTGGTTTTTTTTTTTTTTTTTTTTTATCATTTACTCTCTCCTACATGCTTGTTAACGTTGAACCAATGCTCAAAACATCTTCTTTCCCCACATCTTAATATGTCCCTGAAACTTCAAGCAAACCTTAATTAACTGAGATTAAACCTTAATTTAACGAGCCAAGCCCCGACCGCCACACCCTTCCACGAAGAGCTTCCTTAGGAGGCGACTGCAGCGACAACGACAGGCCCCGTTGTCGGCGGTGAAATGGAGGTTCCGGTCAAAGAGCAGCTAGATGGGTCGGGCGTGGCCGTTCTAGAAGACAGCGCCCGTCAAGAATGGCGAGCTGTCCGGGTCCATGCAGGTGAACGTGAAGTCAAACTCTTGTTGCTGCCGCCATTGTCGTCATCGTCATCACCGTCATCTTCTTGTTCTCTCTCTTCCTTTTGCCCAGCTTCTAGTTCTGAAAGCAATGGCTTTTCCAACTTGGGTCTCTTCTGTCCTTCGTCTTCACAGCGAGAGACGTTAGTCTTGACCTTGTCTCTCGAATCTTCGGCAGTTTTGCCCTGGATTTCAGCGAATTTGCTCGAGGAATGCGGTGGATCATGGGTCGCTTGCATCGTCGCTAAAACCAACTTTGAATGGGAATGGGTGAAGCACGGAGTTTGGTTTTTGAAGAGAGGTGAAGCTTGCGGCCATGGTAGCTGGAGCTTCCACGCGGTCATTGCCACTCGAGTTGCATCGAGCTTGACCATGGCTGCTCGAGCTTCATCAAGCTGGTGGAGGGCAGGAGATCTGGAGCTCGCAGATGGCAGTTGGAGCTTCTTCGAGCTTGTGACCTTTGCCACTCGAGCTTTGTGGAGCTCGACCATGACCACTTGAGTTTCATCAAGCTTTTTCGATCTCCGAGGACGTTAGAATTGAGCTTCATCGAGCTTGGCCATGGCGGCTGAGCTTCGTCAAACCTAGGCGACTATCAAGGTCTTGTCTTAAGATTCTTTTAGCTTTTCTAGTTTTCTAATTCTTCTCCTTTTTTAAATCCTCGTCTTTGTTTTTATCTTCTTATTCTTTTGCTTTTTAAATTATTCACTTTTTTTTAACGTGACCTTTGGTGGAAGCCAAAACAATGCCACATGTCTTTAAAAAAGTAACTATTTTTAGCTTCTTAAATTATTCACTGTTTTCTAATGTGACGCTTGGTGGAAGCCAGATCGATGTCACGTCTTAAAAAAGTAACAGATGGATGCTCGATGGAAGCCAGATCGATGCCCCATGTCTTAAAAAAGTAATGAATGGAGTTAACTCGGGAAGGTGATCAGGGAATTTCGTTGAGCTCGTGAAGCGTGCGGCCATGGTATCTGGAGCTTCTAGGCCATCATTGCTGCTCGAGTTGCGTTGAGCTCGACCATGGCTACTCAAGATTCATCAAGCGCGTGGAGGGCAGGAGATTTGGAGTTTGCAAATGGCAGTCGGAGCTTCTTCGAGGTCGTGGCCATTGTTGCTCGAGCTTCGTCGAGCTTGATCATGGCCGCTTGAGATTGACCGAGCTCATGGAGCGATGGAGATATGGAGCTCACGAATAGCAGCCAAAGCTTTTTTGAGCTCCAAGGACGTTTAAGGGTGAGCTTCGTTGAGCTCGGCCATGGCGGCAGAGCTTCGTCGAGCTTAGTGACTAGCAAGTCTTGCAATTAAAATTTGTTTAGCTTTTTTATTTTTCTCATTCTTATCCTATTTTTTCTTTTTATAGTTTTTTGTCTTTTTTTTTTTTTTAATTTCCTCGTTCTTTTCGCTCTTTTGTAATGTTGCGCTTGGTAGAAGCCACATTGGTGCCATGGATTTTAAGAAAGTAAATAAAAAAAAAAAAGCCAAGCTAGATAACGTGCTAGATTCTCAAGAGGTCATTTGTCCAAATCCGTCAAATCAACGCGGCCTTAGCTCCGAAAGCAAAGGTTTTGACCTAAGTTTTTCATAAGAATGATTAAACCTATCCAGTTGTCAAATCCATGACCGAGTCTATACAAACCACATCGTCCTCACGCTTCTCCTTCCCTTACAACTTCTCATTTTTCAAATTCTTTATTATGAATGATCAAGATGAGAAGAAACTGTCAATATGTAAAATTACAATAAATACACTTAAAATGGATTAAAAAAAAGAGGTATTTTTTCCAAATAAAGTGTACATTAGTGAGTGAGTTAGAGAAAGCAATTATCTAACGTTCTCCTATTTTCTCTAATGAGAGATGTGAAATCGTTGGAACCAATAGGGCTTATTAACAACAAACAATGAAGTTACCAGCACAGCAGTTGGTCTAATAATGTAGAGCTTACGCCCAAGTAGTTTGCGACCCTTCTCTGGTCATGGGCTTGAACCCCTGAAGGAAGCCTTGATATATATCTCACCATCTCAAATGGACAAAATAATAGTAACTGTTTGATCTATATTTTATGCAATAAATATACTATTTCATAACTTGTAGTTTATCTAGTTCATATCGATTTGGAAATATATGTTTACAAACTCAAATAAGAGTTAGCATAACTCACTTGCGAAAGTTAAAAGCCAATTTACAAAGGTTACAAAAACCCACACACTTATATTCTTATCAATTAACTAAAAAATGATATCAATATCTGAGTAATACATTACTTGAGCGAACAACTCAGCTAAACTATGCTTATTTGTCAACCCATCAACTCCTATGTGCCATCAAAGAAACTCGTTTATAGTGAACATTCATCAATGTTCATTATGCATATTATACATTATGTGTATCATAAGCTAGAATCAATTGTCGTCAAACCCTATGATTCCTCAATGTCCTAAATTATCGATTCCACAAAACTCCGTAACTTAATAACTCTTAAATCAAACCTTGCAATTCAAAATTTCCATAACTTTGAATTTATGACCTAATTTCGAAAATTACTCTAATTAGACAAATAACAAGTTTAATTACCTATCAGGCACCACAAAATGAAGCTAACCTGAGTCAGCGAGGTACCCGTCGCATCTACGTACAACAGCCCTTCTTTTCCCCGTCCTCTCGCCGTGCTCGGTCTCTTTTCCCTTCCTTTTCCGTGAGAATCTTTTAGAGCACTCCCTATAACTTGTTTAAAGTAAGCTAACTCACGATCAGGTGTCCAGGTATTGACTAGTCAAAGCATGCAAGTGGTAAAGGTGTCCAAAAGATGCACCAATTTCTCTTTTTAAAGTCCAATCATTACACCAAGGACGCGGAAGTTGAGCTTCGTCGAGCCGGCCATGGCCGCGGGGCTTGGTCAAGCTTCAGGATTGGCAAGGTCTTGCATTTAAAATATTTCTAGCCTTTATAGCATGAATTTACATTTGAGATTCCACATTCGATTCAATTAATTGTTAAATTAGTTCTCATATATAATTTGAATGGAAGGTCTCTTAATTTCTTAATGGAATATGAAACAAAAGGTCCATGAACTTTGGTCAATTTGGAATATAGCTCTTGAATTTTTAATTTACCCGATGCAATCCCTAAATTTTATTCTAACGTGCAATGTAGTTTTTGAACCTTTAAATTATTCAATGAGATCATTGGACTTTTAGTACATGTTTATGTTAGGGAAATCCCTTATGATGTTTTGAAGATGACAAAATAAATCAAAGACTACTAACGTGTTTAATTATTGAGTAACAAACTATGCAGATCATAGAACATATAAATGATATTATCAAAGTCTATACTTGGAAGAACTAGAAGACAAACTCTATGCTGAAGCTAAATCTGTTCAGACTTTCATCCAGATTGTAAAGTTTATTGCACTCAGACTTAAATTGTAAAGTCTATTGTACTCAGACTCGGATTGTAAAATCTATTACTCTCATATTTACATCCAGAACGAGACAGAACGTAACACAAGCCCTAAATGTAAAACGCTTAGTGATCTGGTTTGGATTCTACATCAAGATTGATTTAATTGACTCAATCTAATTAATTAACAATTAGATTTTGAAGACAAGAACTTTCTATACGGAGAAGCTCTACTTATGGAAACCAAGATTATGTTTGTACGGGCAATCGGAATCAATTTGGGATTCTACGTGTAGCACTCAACGGTTACCAAATTTTCTAGATACAAATCTGTCCAACAGGTAGATTGGAAGGCGATCCTCTAGATACTGTCCAACGACTAGTTTGGAAGTAGATGAGTATTTAAGGAGATTAAGGACCGATGAGCAAGTAAGAGACAAAGCATAGAACTTCGATCATACACTTGTCTTTGGTAAGCTTAAATGCTTGTGATCGTGAGAAAAATACCAAAAGAGTGACTTAGTGAGATAATATGATCAACCTCTAAGTGTTTGCACTCAAAGTTGTAATCTTTTGTTGATTGCATAGTGGAATCCAGCTAGAAGGCTGTTAGTGTGGGAGAGTGGACGTAAACTTAATCTAAGTTGAATTACTATAAACCTTGTATTTTTATTATCTTTCTTGAACTCCTTTATTTTGTTCATAATTCTATTTAACTACTAAAGTCTAAACTCGCTCAAAATCTATTGTTCTTCAGACTTAGGTTCAAAAGTCTGTTGTTCTTTAGATTCAGTTTCAAAATAAAAATATTTCTACTATTCTTTGCGAAAAATTGTCTTCACACCTATTCACCCCCTCTAGGTGTTCATACTAGCACTTTCAATTGGTATCAGAGCCAAGTGCTCGTTTTATTGAAGTGTTTTTATTTATGAGCTAAAAATCTTCTATAGTTAGTATCTTGGCACCAGGATTTATGGAGGGACAAAGCATTACCAGGCCACCATATTTTGATGGAAATGAATACAATGTGTGGAAGAACAAAATGAAGGCTTTCCTAAAATCCAAAGATCCCTTGCAATGGGATGTTGTGGAAAAAGGAATCAATCCCACTATTGCATCTATATCAAACAAGAATGACAAAGATAAAGAAACCAAATCCCCTTCTCATATGTCTCGAATGGAGATGTCCAAAAGATAAGCTCTTGATACAAAAACCATTTATTCTCTATATTGCACCTTGTCTCCTGTTGAATATAACATAATTTCTTCATGTGAAACAGCTAAGGAAGTCTGGGATAGACTTCATGTCACTTATGAAGGGACTAATTGTGTAAAAGAGACAAAAGTAAACTTTATGCTTGATAAATATGAATCCTTCAAGATGAAGCAAGGAGGGTCTATTGGAAATATGTTAAGCCGTTTTACAGAAATTATAAATGGTTTAGCATATCAAGGTCAGCCAATTTCCTTCCTAATGAAGGTCAACAAACTTTTGTGAGGTCTCTCAAAAGATTAGAATAATATCAAGACCTCAATCCGGGAGACTCAGAGGATTATGCCACTCTTTGTTGATGAATTGATTGGCACTTTTCAATCCTACGAAATGGAACAAATCGCTGATGAAGATCCCAAAGGTAAGAAGTCCATCGCTTTAAAATCTAACGCTGATTATGATGATATAGACTAAGGAAATGACATGGACGACAAAGAACTTGCTTTTATGATCAAGAAATTCAAAAAGATAAGTATAAAAAGAAGGAAATTCAATGGAAGAAAACAATACGAGCAGAATGTGCAGAAAAGAACAATGAAAGAAAATGATGAGCAAGGAAATATATGCTTGATGGCACATTTAGACATAGACTCAAATTCAAAATCAGAGTCTGACTCAGACACAGATTCAGAATCAAAGTTTAACTCCGACACAAACTCATAATCCAATGAGGAAATCGAGGTAAGCAATTCAAAAATTCTTATCAAAGTTTCAAAGTATATAAATGAGCTTTGCTTAAATCTTGAATCTTCTCTTAAAAGGACTTTCGAACTTAAAAGGATAATTCTCGGCTTAGGCAACGGGATCTTTCTCGAAAAGAAAAGTTTGAAATTTTGCAAAAAGATTTTCTACAAACAAACGAAAGTCGAGATTTACTTGTAAAAAAAAAATGATTCTTTTAAAAATGAATTTTCAAATATGTCGACAAAATTTTCAAATGGTTCAAAAATATTAGAGCATGTCCTTTCAATACAAGTACCTTACTATAATAAGTCGGGACTTGGTTTTAATAAGGAAAGTGATTCTCTAATAGATTTTCCTAAACTTAAGAAGAGGCTTAGAAAAATACCTCCAAAGGCATTTTACAAAAATCATTTTCAAAAAGTGTTTGTAAAACCTGTTGGTCGAAATGCATTCAAGTGTTTAAATTGTGGAGACTCGGAACACTTTGAGAAATAATGTCCTAAATTCTGGAAACCTATTAAGAAAGATTGGGTAAAAACAACATACTCTACTAACTCTCATGGATCCAAGAAAATATGGGTACCAAAGAAAAGATGAGCTGTTCTTGCAGGAAACAAAGGAAAAGAAGAAATTGGTAAGGAATGTTTTTTTTTTGACACATAATTCTTATTATGCTTGATATTCGATATATCCTTGGTTGATTGAGATTTCATAATTATCATATTTTGTTGAAAAAAGGATCGTGTGATTTGTTTTTGTGATTCGTGAGTTGCGATTTGATCTAATATGTGTGATTGATTTGATATCTTTCTTAGAGATAATGCAAATTATTTTGTCTAATTTTATGCTCTCTAATTTTGTCATATTTTGCAAAGGGAAAATCTGCTTTATGTGATATTAATTTATTGTGCAAAGATATTCTTTCCTTGAATACTTTGTTATGATGAAATAAGAAAGAATATTTTTTGTTTATGGAGATTTTATATTTTTCTCTAACGTCAGGGAAGGATCCAAATTGATGGATACAAAAGGAAATGAATTGATTGCAGCAAATTCAATAAGGCAATAATGATTGTGAATCTACGCAGATTTTGGTGCAATAAGAAAAGAATCTCAGGCGAAGATTGGTAATGATTTTTTTTTTAAATCAATGGTATATTTGAAACATATACCTTGGGTAAGAGAATGTTTTTTTTATCAACTTGCCTTGCAAATTTTTACTTGATTTTATGAAGATTATAGATGATTGCCTATGAATTATTTGTGAATTATATTGCAAATATCTTTTATTATAAACATAAGGCATTGCATTTTTTTAAAATTGCTAGATTTGGCACGTGATAAAAATATCTGCTTTCTTTTTGTGAAATGCATCAATAATATATTTTTGAAATTGATGCTTAAGAAAATCCCTTTGATCTTGAAATATATTATTGCATATTCATGGATATTCTTGCTATATTCTTAGATGATATCTTACATCTAGCAAGTTTGATCCGCAAATCGGAGGAAGGTATTATGTGACATTTTTACAAGGATTATTATCTATTATACAAGATTTTGCAGGTGGCAATAGAATCTTCCTTATGAATTTTGAAAAGCTCGATCAGAAAATTGTGGAGATTATGTACTATTTTTTGGAGGCTAAAAAATTCCCCTCCTTGTGCAAAGTTTTTGCAAATTATTGAGGAAATCCCTTATGTGTCGTACGGAAGGTAGAGTAGTTCAGAATTTTAATAATTTATAATTTTAAATATGCTATTCAATTTATTTGAAGAAATGGCATTATATATAATGTGGATATTATTACAGCTTATTTGTGCAAAAAAATCATTAAGTTTATGCAGGTTAAATTCGAGACGAGCTTGATTGAAGAAAATAAATTTTTGCCTCAAATTTCAAAATACAAATGATCGTTGTGAATATTGTTGTTACGAAGGAAATAATGGAAAAATATTATGTTCTACGTGCACAAGCCACAAGTAGTGCTATTCGCAAATATTGTCATGATGACAGGGGGAGAAAGCGAATCCATGAGAAAGGAAAGAATCGTGATCATCTCAAAAAGGCAACAAATTGAGGGGGAGCATTGATCAATTATGGAAAAATCTTTTTGAATCGACCATGATTTTGATTATTATGGAAGGAAGAACAATGTAAATGTGTTAGAACTTACCAAGTTCTACAAAATCCGGTTAGTGCATCTTTTATTACCTTTGTTGTTAACAAATCTCTTATTTATATCATCGTTTTATTATGACAAAAAGAGTTAGCAAATTTTATAATGCATCCGTGATTTTTATTTGCTGATATATATGATCGAAGTGAGCTATATTACATATCTTTAATATTCGATTTACTTTATAAAAGCTGATTTTTGGAAATTATGTTTCATGCAAAATATTTTGTTATCGTTTTATATTCTCTACGTGATATCATTTCCATTATTATCGCTTTTTGATTATGACAAAAAGGGGGAGAGAATATAAATATACATATGTGTTGATTGGTTGATATTATTTATTACATAATAATGAGCTGCGATTATTTTTCTATATATTGTTATGCTCAATCTATTTGCTGTCATTTGATTCAAATCACTTTTTTTGAAAATCTAAAATTTGATGATTGATTTATCAATATTTTAGAAAGTGTGATTATACATCTACATATTCAGAGATTGTTTTGTCATCATAAAAAAAAATGGGGAGATTGTTAGGGAAATCTCTTATGCTATTTTGAAGATGACAAAATAAATTAAAGGCTACTAACGTGTTTAATTGTTGAGTAACAGACTACGCAGATCGTAAAACATGTAAATGATATTATCAACGTCTATACTTGAAAGAACCAGAAGGTAAACTTTATGCTAAAACTAAATCTATTCAGACTTACCTCCAGATTGTAAAGTCTATTGCACTCAGACTCAGATTATAAAGTCCATTGCTCTCAGATTTACATCCAAAACGAGACCGAACGTAACACAAGCCCTAAATGTATAATGGCTAGTGATCTAGTTTGGATTCTACATCAATATTGATTTGATTGACTCAATCTAATTGACTGTTAATTAGATATTGAAGACAATAACTTTCTATACGGAGAAGCTCTACTTATGGAAACCAAGATTCTGTTTGTATGGGCGATCGGAATCAATTTGGGATTCTACTTCTATCAATGAACGGCTACCAATCTTCTAGATACAGATCTGTCCAACGAGTAGATTGGAAGATGATTCTTTAGATACTGTCCAATGGCTAGTTTGGAGTGGAGGAGTATTTAAGGAGATCAATGATCGATAAGCAAATAAGAGACAGGGCGTAGAATTTATAATTCCAAAGTCTAAGCAAACTTCGATCATACACTTATCTTTTGTGAGCTTAAACGTTTGTGATCGTTAGAAAAATACCAAAATAGTGATTTAGTGAGATAGTGTGATCTACCTCTAAGTTTTTGCACTCAAAGTTGTAATCTTTTGTTAATTCCATAGTGGAATCCAGCTAGAAGGCTATTAACGTGGGAGAGTGGACGTAGACTTGATCTAAGCCCAACCACTATAAATCTTGTGTTCTTATTCTCTTTTCTGAACTCCTTTATTTTGTTTGTAGTTCTATTTAACTGCTAATGTCTGAACTCGCTTAAAGTCTGTTGTTTATCAAACTCAGTTTTAAAAGAAAAATATTTCTATTGTTCTTTGCAAAAAATTGTCTTCACACCTATTCACCTCTCTCTAGATGTTCATACTAGCACTTTCAGTTTAATTTAATCATTGGATTATATAAAAAAATTGTTCAATATTGTTTTTGAACTTGAATTAATAGAATGACAATATTAAACATTTTCATGTAATACAAGAATTAAATTAAACATGCACAAAAAGCTTAGGAACCATATTGAACAAAATTAAAAGTTCAAGAACTATATCGCACATTTGGCTAAAGTTTATTAACAGCATTAAACATATTAAAAGTTTATAAACTACATTACACATTGGGCCAACATAGAGAATCATTTATATTATTATCTTACAGTAGGAATTGTTATGACTAGTGAACTGAACTTCAGACGATTTCACAATTTGCAAACATACTTACCAGCTAGATCAGGACCAAGGTTGAGCCTAGAACACCATATCTAAGCCTCTTCATTAGACAAAAAACAAATCCGGTTGGTTCTTCACGTGCTAGACTCTCAAGAGGTCATTTGTCCAAATCCGTCAGATTAGCTTCAGCTTCGCTCCAAATGCAAAAGTTTGACATAAGTTGGTCGTAAGAATAATCAAACCTATCGAATTTTCAAATCGATGACCGAGTCTATACTAATGACATCGCCTTCATGGTTCTCATTCCCTTCCAATTTCTACTTTTTCAAATACTTTGTTGCCAATAACAAGATGTTAAGAATTTGTCCATGCGTCAAATCACAATACATAAAAAGGGTCCAAAAAGAGGTAATACTTCCGTATAAAGTGTATGTTAGGAGGTGACAGCGGCGACAACGACAGGCCCCGTTGTCGGCGGTCAAATGGAGGTTCCGGTCAAAGAGCAGCTAGATGGGTCGGGCGTTGCCGTTCTAGAAGACAGCGCCCGTCCAGAATGGCGAGCTGTCCGGGTTCATGCAGGTGACGTGAAATCAAACTCTTGTTGCTGCCGCCGTTGCCGTCATCATCATCACCGTCATCTTCCTGTTCTTGCTCTTCCTTATGCCCAGCTTCTAGTTCTGAAAGCGAGAGACGTTAGTCTTGACCTTGTCTCTCGAATCTTCGCCGGTTTTGCGCTGGGTTTCGGCGAATTTGCTAAAGGAATGCGGTGGATCATGGGTCGCTTGCATCGTCACTAAAACCAACTTTGAATGGGAGTGGGTAAGGCACGGAGTTTGATTTTTGAAGAGAGGGGAATTTCATTGAGCTCGTGAAGCTTGCGGCCATGGTAGCAGGAGCTTCCACGCGGTCATTGCCACTCGAGTTGCATCGAGCTCGACCATGGCTGCTCGAGCTTCATCAAGCTGGTGGAAGGCAGGAGATCTGGAGCACGCAGATGGCAGTTGGAGCATCTTCGAGTTTGTGACCTTTGCCGCTCGAGCTTTGTGGAGCTCGGCCATGACCACTTGAGTTTCATCAAGCTTTTTCGAGCTCTGAGGACGTTAAAATTGAGCTTCGTCGAGCTCGGCCATGGTGGCTGAGCTTCGTCAAACCTAGGCGACTGGCAAGGTCTTGTCTTAAGATTCTTTTAGCTTTTTTAGTTTTCTAATTCTTATCCTTTTTTTTTAATCCTCGTCTTCCTTTTTTAATTGTTTTTGTCTTCTTATTCTTTAGCTTTTTAAATTATTCACTCTTTTTTTTTTTTTAACGTGACCTTTGGTGGAAGCCAAAACAATGCCACGTGTCGTTAAAAAAGTAACTATTTTTTAGCTTCTTAAATTATTCACTGTTAAAAAAAAAAAAAATTATTCACTGTTTTCTAATGTGACGCTTGGTGGAAGCCAGATCGATGTCACATCTTAAAAAAGTAACAGATGGATGTTTGATGGAAACCAGATCGATGCCCCATGTCTTAAAAAAGTAATGCATGGAGTTAACTCGGGAAGGTGATCAGGGAATTTCGTTGAGCTCGTGAAGCGTGCGGCCATGGTATCTGGAGCTTCCAGGCCATCATTGCTGCTCGAGTTGCGTTGAGCTCGACCATGGCTACTCAAGATTCATCAAGCGCGTGGAGGGCAGGAGATTTGGAGTTTGCAAATGGCAGTCGGAGCTTCTTCGAGGTCGTGGCCATTGTTGCTCGAGCTTCGTCGAGCTTGATCATGGCCGCTTGAGATTGACCGAGCTCATGGAGCGATGGAGATATGGAGCTCACGAATAGCAGCCAAAGCTTTTTGGAGCTCCAAGGACGATTAAGCGTGAGCTTCGTTGAGCTCGGCAATGGCGGCAGAGCTTCGTCGAGCTAAGTGACTAGCAAGTCTTGCAATTAAAATTTGTTTAGCTTTCTTATTTTTCTCATTCTTATCCTATTTTTTATACTCTTTCTTTTTTATATAATTTTTTATCTTTTTTTTTCTCGATCTTTTCACTTTTTTGTAATGTTGCGCTTGGTAGAAGCCACATTGGTGCCATGGATTTTAAGAAAGTAAATAAAAAAAAGCCAAGCTAGATAACGTGCTAGATTCTCAAGAGGTCATTTGTCCAAATCCGTCAAATCAACGCGGCCTTAGCTCCGAAAGCAAAGGTTTTGACCTAAGTTTTTCATAAGAATGATTAAACCTATCTAGTTGTCAAATCCATGACCGAGTCTATACAAACCACATCGTCCTCACGCTTCTCCTTCCCTTACAACTTCTCATTTTTCAAATTCTTTATTATGAATGATCAAGATGTGGAGGAACTGTCAATACGTAAAATCACACTAAATACACTTAAAAAGGGCCGAAAAAGATGTACTATCTTCAAATAAAGTGTACGTTAGTGAGTGAGTTAGAGAAAGCAATTATTTAACGTTCTCCTATTTTCTTTAATGAGAGATGTGAAATCGTTGGAGCCAATAGGGCTCATTAACAACAAACAATGAAGTTACCAGCACAGTAGTTGGTCTAATAATGTAGAGCTTACTCCCAAGAAATTTGGGACCCCTCTCTGGTCATGGGCTTGGGACCCCTCTTTGGTCATGGGCTTGAACCCCCACATCGTTTCTCACCATTAGGAAGCCTTATAAACCATCTCAAATCGACAAAACAATAGTAAATGTTTGATCTAGATTTTATGCAATAAATATACTATTTCATAACTTATAGTATATCTAGTTCATATCGATTTGGAAATATGAGTTTACAAACTCAAATAAGAGTCAGCGTAACTCACTCGCGAAAGTTAAAAACCAATTTACAAAGGTTACCAAAGCCCACACACTTATATTCTTATCAATTAACTGTAAAATGATATTGTGACATCCCGATTTTTCTCAATTTTATTTTCAGTCAATTGAGTCGGGCAATTCATCCGTGCATGGAGCTCGTCTCTTAGAGTTGGCCACTCATGAGGGAACTAGTTTATTGAGCGAAGTAATTAAGGAATTTTACCGCGTCAGACTTGGGGACTGATCACCCTCGGGTTTAATGCAAGAAAATTTCCCCAAAAGCTACTCAATGGATTAGGCGAGCTGAAATCGCATCGGATTGAATTCAACCGTAAAAATTGGGATTGAACTTAGAAGTTGGAAGCCGGTCATGTCACATACCCTATTAGGAACCTTGGATTAAATTATGGACTTTGATTTGGACTCAATTGGAAGAGAATTGATGGAAATTGAAGTAATTAGATGTGCAAGGACTTGGACCCCGGAAAATGAAATCGAACCTATTGGACTAAAGTTGTGGAAGGTTTGGAGTTAGTGGATGATGATGTCACTAGTGAGGTCATGGATGAGGCAAGATGGGCTAGGGTGGTGACAAGTGGAAGGTGGGGATGAGGACTTGGAAAGGTGGGATGTCACTTCCCTCTTGTCCCCATCACCCTCAAGCTTTGAATTTGGAGGAGAGAGAGAGGGAGTGTGCGTGCGAACCAGAGGATCAGCCGAGCTCCGTCCGCTCCTTCGCCGCTCGACCGTCGCCGCCGCCTCGTCCACCGTTCGCCGGAGCTCGCGTCGCCGTCGCCGCTCGCCCGCGCGACCGCACGCCCTCCCGCGCCGAACCGCTCGCCTCCGTCTCCGCCAGTCGAGTCCCGCACCGTCGCAGTTCCAAGCCGTCCGCTGCTCGCCGTCGCCGAAGCTCCGTCGCCGCCGTCCGCCGCCGTAAGCCACTACCCCGAGCCCTAGCTTCCTTCGCCGGTCATTCTCCGCCGTTTCTCCGTCCGTTCAGCCGCCATTCCGCCGCCCCTTCGAGCCGGTTAGTTGCTGGAAAGAAAACCAGCAAGGTCTTGCATCTTCCGAGCTCGTTTTGGTCCCCTTCTAGTGCTCATTTGGTCTTGATCCGTGTAGGTTTGTCGTCGGCGTCGTCGAGCTCTTCGCCGGAAACCCGTCGGAAAGCGATTCCGGTGAGTTTACCTCACTAATCCGCGATTAGCGAGATAATGATGCCCTAAGTATGTTTAGCTTAGGGTGATTGAGATTAGGTGGATAGATTGGCTTAATTGGTTGTGGTTTATATTATGGTGTTTGTTTAAAGTAAATGATGTTTAGTTTAATGATTAAGTATGTTTACTTTTAAAATAAACCTTGATGTGACTTAAAGGAGTTTATTTACGAATTAAATAAATGCCTCGAAATTGTTGGATTAAATAATATTATATCTTATTCCGAAATTCATTAAAATATTATTTAAAAAAAAAAAAAAAAAAAAAAACTCGAAAATTTGTTTTGACCCTAGTTGCTCGGTATGTCGTGCCGATCATTGCTTTGTGCTTGTAGAATTTGAAATTTATGATTGGTTATGGCGAATTGAATGTGATTTCGATTTATGAGGTTCTTTATATAATCCTGAATGTGGGAATTGAGGAGAGATGAGGTCGTGAATATGCCACCTATTAGAGGTCGCGCCCAGTGGGGCCGTTTTATGCCACCTATTAGAGGTCGCGCCCGATGGGGCCGTGATATGCCACCTGATAAAGGTCGCGCCCAGTGGGGCCGTTTTATGCCACCTATTAGAGGTCGCGCCCGATGGGGCCGTGAGATGCCACCTGATAAAGGTCGCGCCCGACGGGGCCGTGATATGCCACCTGATAAAGGTCGCGCCCAGTGGGGCCGTTTTATGCCACCTATTAGAGGTCGCGCCCGATGGGGCCGTGAATTGCCACCTGTTAAAGGTCGCGCCGAGTAGGGCCGTAGTTGAGAGCAATGATTGATTTGCTAGAATGACATGTAATCGGCGAGTCGATTGATCGCGAGACGATCCAAGTGGTTGAATTGGTTTGGTGATGTGATTGTACCATGAGTGTTTGGTTATCATAATTCCAAGTGGTTGAATTATATAAATTGTGCTAACCTGCAGATGAGGGCTAAGCCGAGGTAAGTCTTCTATATGTTGTGGCTAAGCTACTTCGGGGCGTATTTACTTTCTAATAGGGGTTTAGGAGGGGTGAACTTGCTGAGACAAAGTCTCATCCCGGTTTGGGGAAAAACATTACAGGACCGTAGATGGCGGTATCCCGGAGATGGATGGCATGCTGACGGAGGTGGACCAGACGTTAGAGAGTGCTCTTGACCCTTTTTGATGCACATAGACTCTGACCCATTTTTGGTGCATAGGCCCTGGATCCGGTTGATGTATGTAAGCCCTGGTTTGTTAATGATGTATGAAAGTATGTTGTTTGATTTTGAATTGATGTTCCTGCTGTTCCTATCCCGTTTGCTTTTGTAAGGGGTTTTCTTAATACGTTCCGCTTGCGCATTAAAGAATTAAAATCAGGGTCGGCGACACTACCTGGGAATGTCGCATTTGCATGACCATGGCGGGTTGTTCACGCGTCTCGGGGTTCGGGGCGTGACAGATATCAATATCTGAGTAATACATTATTTGAGTGAACAACTCAGCTAAACTACACTTATTTGTCGACCCATCAACTCCTATGTGCCAACAAAGAAACTTGTTTATAGTGAACATTCATTAATGTTCATTATGCATATTATCCATTATGCGTACCATAAGCTAGAATTAATTGTCAGCAAACCCTATGATTCCTCAACGTCGTAAATTATTGATTCCACAAAACTCCGTAGCTTAATAACTCTTAAATCGAACCTTGCAATTCAAAATTTCCTTAACTTTGAAGGGAAAAGTACCAAAATAGTCTTAAACCTTTAGTATTGATACCAATTCAGTCCTAAACTTTTTAATTGAACCAATTTAATCCCAAACATTTTTACATTTATACAAATTCAGTCCATCTGGCTAATTTAAGCCGGAAATTGCTGACGTGGCCGCTGGCGGTCTTATGCGGCGCCACATGGACAAATTTTATAATTTTTTATATTTTTTTTCATATTTTTTATATTTTTTATTTTTTTTTTCCTTTTTTTCTCTTTTCTTCTTATCGTTTGGCCAGCGAGGTCGCCGATCGGCCGACCATTGCTGGCCATTGGCTGGTCAGGCGAGGGGCCCCACGCCCTCGCTGGCCACTGGCGAGGGCCGTCGCGCCCTCGCCAGCCACAAGCAAGGGCGTCGGCCCTCGCCTAGATCCAAGTGAGGGTCGAAACCCTCACCGGCCAACCGGCGAGGGCCTCTACGCCCTCTTTGGCCACGAGCAAGGCGCGGCAGCCCTTGCCCATCCAGGCGAGGGCCGCCGCACCCTCTACCGCCATGAGCGAGGCCACCACGCCCTTGCCGACCAACGGGTGAGGGCGCCCTCGTCGGTCACGGGCGAGGCGCGGCGGCCTCGCCGGTGGCCGACGAGGGCGCAGGGCCCCTCGCCTTGCCCAACTTGTGGTCTGCGATGGTCGGCCGGCCGACGACCTTGCCGGCCAAGGGATAAGGAGAAAAGAAAAATAAAAATAAAAATAAAAATAAAAAAGAGAAAAAAATTTAAAAATTTAAAAAAAATTAAAAATTAAAAAATTAAAAATCTGAAAAAAATTATAAAAAAATTTCACGTGGGCCACATAAGACCGTTGGTGGCCACGTCAGAAATTTTAGGCTTAAATTAGCCGGATGAACTGAATTGGTACAAATATAAAAAGGTCTAGGACTAAATTGGTCCAATTAAAATATTTAGGATTGAATTGGTACCAATGCAAAAGATTTATGATTATTTTGGTACTTTTCCCTAATTTTGAATATATCACTTAATTTTGAAAATTACTCTAATTAGACAAATAACGAGTTTAATTACCTATCAGGCGCCACAAAATGAAGCTAACCTGAGTCAGCGAGGTCCCCGTCGCATCTACGTAGAACAGCCCTTCTTTTCCCCTTTCTTCTCGCCGTGCTCGGTCTCTTTTCCCTTTCTTTGCCGTGAGAATCTGTTAGAGCACTCCCTATAACTTGTTTAAAGTAAGCTAACTCACGATCATATGTCCAGGTATTGACTAGTCAAAGCATGCAAGTGGTATAGGTGTCCAAAAGATGCACCAATTTCTCTTTTTAAAGTCCAATATTTACACCAAGGACGCGGAAGTTGAGCTTCGTCGAGCCGGCCATGGCCGCGGGGCTTGGTCAAGCTTCAGGATTGGCAAGGTCTTGCATTTAAAATATTTCTAGTCTTTATAGCATGAATTTACATTTGAGATTCAACATTTGATTCAATTAATTGTTAAATTAGTTCTCATATATAATTTGAATGGAAGGTCTCTTAATTTCTTAATGGAAAATGAAACAAAAGGTCCATGAACTTTGGTCAATTTGCAATGTAGCTCTTTAATTTTAATTTATTTGATGCAATCCCTAAATTTTATCCTAATGGGCAATGTAGTTTTTGAACCTTTAAATTATTCAATATGATCATTAGACTTTTAGTACATGTTTATGTTAAGGAAATCACTTATGATATTTTGAAGATGACAAAATAAATCAAAGATTACTAACGTGTTTAATTGTTGAGTAATAAACTACACAGATCATAGAACATGTAAAGGTTATTATCAAAGTCTATACTTGAAAGAACCAGAAGACAGACTCTATGCTGAAGTTAAATTTGTTTAGATTTATGTCCATATTGCAAAGTTTATTGCACTCAGACTCAGATTGTAAAGTTTACTGCACTCAGACTCAGATTATAAAGTTTATTACTCTCATATTTACATCCAAAACGAGACAGAACGTAACACAAGCCCTAAATGTATAACGGCGAGTGATCTGGTTTGGATTCTACATCAAGATTGATTTGATTGACTCAATCTAATTGATTGACAATTAGATCTTAAAGACAAGAACTTTCTGTACAGAGAGGCTCTACTTATGGAAACTAAGATTCTGTTTGTATGGGTGATCGGAATCAATTTGGGATTCTACTTTTATCACTCAACGTCTATCAAATCTTCTAGATACAGATCTATCCAACGGGTAGATTAGAAGACGATCCTCTAGATACTGTCTAACGGCTAGTTTGGAAGTGGAGGAGTATTTAAGGAGATCAAGGACCGATGAGTAAGTAAGAGACGGAGCATAGAACTTCGATTTTATATACTTGTCTTTGGTGAGCTTAAACGTTTGTGATCGTGAGAAATATACCAAAAGAGTGACTTGGTAAGATAATATGATCTACCTCTAAGTGTTTGCACTCAAAGTTGTAATCTCTTGTTTATTGCATAGTTGATCGTAGGAGAGCGGACGTAAACTCGATCTAAACCGAACCACTATAAATCTTGTACTTTTATTCTCTTTCCTGAACTCCTTTATTTTGTTCGTAGTTCTATTTAACTACTAAAGTCTGAACTCGCTAAAAGTCTGTTGTTCTTCAAACTCAGGTTCAAAAGTCTGTTGTTCATCAGACTCAGTTTCAAAAGAAAAATATTTCTACTGTTCTTTGCGAAAAATTGTCTTCACACCTATTCACCCCCTCTAGATATTCATACTAGCACTTTCAATTGGTATCATAACTAAGTGTTCGTTTTATTGAAGTGTTTTTACTTTTGAGCTAAAAATCTTCTATGGCTAGTATCTTGGCACCAAGACTTATGGAGGGATAGAGCAATACCATGCCACCATATTTTGATGGAAATGAATACAATATATGGAAGAACA